>NW_013781807.1:0-676 GCF_000517525.1 Limulus polyphemus
AATTATGCACAAAACTACACAAGGGCTATCTGTGCTCTGCCCACCACGGGTATCGAAACCCGGATTTTAGCGTTGTAAGTTCGCAGACATACCGCTGTGCCATTGGGGGCTAAAGCATAGAATAATTAAATAATTGTAGCAATATTACACAAGTTATTCAATTATATTGAAGCTGTTTTATTATATAAAGTTGGGAGTTCATTTATAATAGATACATTTTCTCTAATTAAAAGTTTAATATTGGACAATCCAGATGAGACGACTTTGAAATCCTTAACCGGAAAGGGGGTGTTTGCTGTTTTCACTATGTGTATAAATTGTCGAGCCTGGTAGAATTGGTAGTTTTTACCGATTAGATAATTAGGCCTTTAGATCCGAGTATATTTTGTCCTTTGAGAGGTGATTTAAATATAATTTGTTTTTAAACTTTTGAATAAAATGTTTTAATAATTCTTAATATTTGTGACTTCACTGTGAAATTGTGATTACCTAATAAATGTGTATGATTTCCATGAGGGTTCATATCTGTGAGAAAGGACCTTGCATGTTGGGGCTTGAATAAAATGCAAAGGACAGCTCTGTATTAGTTGTGTTTGATTTCTTACATTCTGTAAGAGTGTAAACATGAAACTGGTGAGTTTACTATAGTAAACTCGACGTGATAGTGTAAAGTTAA
>NW_013781808.1:0-675 GCF_000517525.1 Limulus polyphemus
CTCTAGTTATAGAATTTATATCCACCATACTCATCTTTAGCCTTACTTGGTACAACTACTCCATAAACACTTAGGTGTAACTCTAGTTACCGAATTTATATCCACCATATTCATCTTTAGCCGTAATTGGTACAACTACTCCATGAACACCTAGGTGTAACTCTAGTTAGAGAATTTATAACCACCCAACTCATCTTTAGCCTTACTTGGTACAACTACTCCATCAACATCTAGGTGTAACTCTAGTTTCCGATTATAAAAACACCATACTCAACTTTAGCGTTACTTGGTACAACTACTCCATGAACACTTAGGTTTAACTCTAGTTACGAATTTATAACCCCCATACTCATCTTTAGCGTTATTTGGTACAACTCCACGAACACCTTGGTGTAACTCTAGTTACCGAATTTGTAACCACCATACTCATCTCTAGCGTTATTTGGTACAAGAACTCCACGAATACCTAGGTGTAACTCTAGTTACCTAATTTATAACCACCATACTCATCGTTCGCCTTACTTGGTATTACAACTCCACGAACACCTAGGTGTTACTCTAGTTACCGAATTTGTAACCACAATACTCATTTTTATCCTTACTTGGTACAACTACTCCATGAACACTTAGGAGTAACTCTAGTTACCGAATTTATATCCATCATATTCATCTTTA
>NW_013781809.1:0-675 GCF_000517525.1 Limulus polyphemus
TATAAGCCCTAAGTCTTACTATTAAGCCAACAGGGATCCTTAATCTATGAGTGCTTTTCTATAGTAACATTCTTTTGTAAACAAAATATTAAGATGTTCGTTTGGAAGCAATTTAGCTTCGAGATGGCGCTGCAAAAGTTATACAAATCATAAATACCAAACACATAGATTTGATACTAAAATGCAAGAGGACTACGATAAAGATGATAATAATGCTTTATATAAAATAAAATGAAACACATTTTTTTAATTTTCTGTGGTACATAAAAGAAGTCGATATTTTTAAATAGAAAGTTTCCAGCTAATATAAACGTGTATAGTCTACGATTTGTTAGAGAATTTCTGTTGTTTCGAAATACAGAATGAAGAAAGGGATGTTTGAATATCAGATAAGATACATCAAAGTACTGCAGTTATCCTTGCGAAAAGAAGGCTATCAGGATCCTTATGTAATTTGGCGGTTTGTTCAACAGCAAAAGAAGATAAGCAAATATAAATAAAGAATTAAACAGAATATTTATTCACGATCACAGGGTAAGCTGTGCATTACTGGCCAGCTTCTATAATTCGATTTATAAACTAAAACTAGCTGTTGGGGTTGATAACAAAATTAAAAGAACAAACAGGAAGAAGAGTAATGAAATACCACACTTTTACTTCAGACCAGGGTTAGTG
>NW_013781810.1:0-675 GCF_000517525.1 Limulus polyphemus
CTAAGAGATCTTCCTTTCGCTTCGTGGAGTTCGTTGATCCTTTGGGACATCGTGAGAATCCTCTCGTCAATTTTAGATTGTGGGATTTTCGCCCACTCTTGCTTCAAAACTTGGAGTAGATTGTTCTTCGAAGTTGGTTTTTTTGTTGTTTCTTGACTTGCCGGTCGAGTATGTCCCAAAGGTTTTCGATGGGGTTCATGTCAGGAGATTGGCTCGGCCAGGGCAACTTCTGGATACCATTTTCTTCCTGCCACTTTTGGGTTTTTCTAGTAGTGTGACACGGTGCTCCATCTTCCTAGAACAACGTTGTGTTCTTGTCCACGAAACCCGAGGAATAAAGTAGCAAGAGTCCTTCCTCCAATATTTCGACGTATTTCGCAAAATTTATGTTGCCAACGCACTCCACTAAGCTCGATCTCCCACCAACCCAAACCATCACGCTGAAACCACAATGCTTCACAGTTGGCTGAAATCTGTTGAGCCAAAACTGTTGATGAGGCATTCTCCAGACCCATATCCTTCCATTGAGCGAATATTGATTCGTCTGAGAATAACACGGTCTTACAAAAGTCCAGAGGCTTGGTCATCATATCACTTGCCTCGTTCTTTCGTCTGACTATTTGGCAGGTCTTAATAAGGGCTTCCGTCTAGCTGCTCTGCAATGATAACCCAATA
>NW_013781811.1:0-1959 GCF_000517525.1 Limulus polyphemus
TGTATACTTCCACATTGTTCTTATTAGTGTCACCTTAAGTTTCAAGTTACTGTATACTTCCACATCAAACGTTTTTTTATAATTTTGGTTAAACGAGTGGTTCAGTGTTCCCTAAGCAAGGTACACTACATTATTTATTTATTGTTACTTTCATTAACAATATTCGTACCTTTTAAGTTTGATTTATTAATATCTTTTTATTATAAAGTTCGTTTCGCATTGTTAGCTTAAAACACATATTTAGGACTAATCTAGATCTCCTAAGCTCGCCATAATTCGTAAAATATTATTGGGATTACGGCCACCAGTGGCACAGCGGTATGTCTGCGATCTTACAACGCTAGAAACCAGGTTTCGATACCCGTGGTAGACAAAGCACAGGTAGTCCATTGTGTAATTTTGTGCTTATCTTCAAACACCAACAACTAACAGCCACCAGTGGCTGTGTTTATCTTTTAACTAAGATAAAAACTGTACGCTAGTCCTAAGAATGTAGTCATTGTCTCATATCTTGGATAAAATATAATATTTTTCAACATAAGTCTTACTTCTTCCGTTCATTCCACCAGGGGTCGAAGACAACAAGATGAGGAACCAGCATGTGCTGTCCGGACCATGTTTATTCTTCCTGAAGCTGGCCTTACGGACAGGTCGGAATGGAAGTTTGTGGTCAACGTACCGGACAGAGATCCTCGGTTCAAGCAGGTCATCAGGGTTGATGTCTGCAGGTGAGGTTAGGTTTCTGTAGTGAACATTCTGTGTTTGAATATACAATGTAATGGACAGAGATCCTCGGTTCAAGCAGGTCATCCAGGTTGATGTTTCTATACTATACACACTGCTTTTATTTTAATATACAATGTAACGGACAGAGATCTTCGGTGCAAACAGGTCATCAGGGTTGATGTCTGTAGGTGAGGTTAGGTTTCTGTAGTAAACATTCTGTGTTTGAATATACAATGTAATGGACAGAGATCCTCGGTTCAAGCAGGTCATCCGGGTTGATGTTTTTAAACAATGTTTATATTCAATAATGGTCGCTTGTTTACATTAAACAATGTTTATATTCAATAATGGTCGTTTCTTTACTCTAAACAATGTTTATATTCAATAATGGTCGCTTGTTTACATTAAACAATGTTTATATTCAATAATGGTCGCTTGTTTACATTAAACAATGTTTATATTCAATAATGGTCGTTTCTTTACTCTCAACAATGGAAAGTATAAGATTTATGTTTAATAACAGTCTGACGCAAGGTGGTACTGACTGAGAACACAGCTGATTACGGTATGTTAGCTGACACATTTCATCCTAGGACTTAAAACAAGAAAGTGAAATAAACACTACACTAGATATAAGCCAGCTAATCACACGCATCTGTAGTAATAACAAATACTTCAGATGAAAACAAAAGCTATATTTAAATATGTACTACAGAAACTTAACCTCACCTGCACACATCAACCCTGATGACCTGTTTGCACCGAGGATCTCTGTCCGTTACATTGTATATTAAAATAAAAGCAGTGTGTATAGTATAGTAAACATCAACCCGGATGACCTGCTTGAACCGAGGATCTCTGTCCATTACATTGTATATTAAAATAAAAGCAGTGTGTATAGTATATAGTAAACAAACGACCATTATTGAATATAAACATTGTTTAGAGTAAACAAGCGACCATTATTGAATATAAACATTGTTTAAAGTAAACAAACGACCATTATTGAATATAAACATTGTTTAGCGTAAACAAACGACCATTATTGAATATAAACATTGTTTACAGTAAACAATCGACCATTATTGAATATAAACATTGTTTAGAGTAAACAACGACCATTATTTAATATAGACATTGTTTAATGTAAACAAGCGACCATTATTGAATATAAACATTGTTTAGCAGTAAACAAGCGACCATTATTGAATATAAACATTGTTTAGCGTAAAC
>NW_013781812.1:0-675 GCF_000517525.1 Limulus polyphemus
CCTACCAATTATCTTACTGTTGGTATTTATTACTGTTTTCCGTTTTACGATTTTAATAAATTGTGATTAATTTATTTTCTTCATTAAATTAAAATATATTTATACTTACGATGTTAGATATTGGTTAAAATGTGAACAATGTATACTGTAAGACGAAACTACACGTTTATTTCAACGTGAGTAGCCATGTTGACGTGTCAGAGGTTCGTAATTCCATTCCTCGTATGCAGCATTTATATCTCTTCTTGTCCCTAAATTGTATTTACCCAAGTGTTCAAAGTTTGTTTTATTTTTTCATTATTTCCACCAGTAGCGTAACTAGTGAGGGCAGTGCGGGGTAGCTGTCCCCCGGCATAGAACATAGAGTTCCAGCTATTTTAACAGATATTTGTTATGTTTGTAATTAAGCACAAAGCTACACAGTGGGCTATCCGTGCTCTGTCCACCACGGGTATCGAAACTCGGTTTCTAGCAGTGTAATTCTGCAGATATACCGCTGTGCAACTGGGGAGATAACAGATATTTGAGAACAAAATCTGAAAATATGATCTGGAAAAACTTCTCAAATATTGTTGTTATTATTTATATTTAAATATACTACAATTTATTTAACAAATATAACTAAAATTTCAAGATTGTTTTTGCTTTATGATTATATATATATATATATATAGC
>NW_013781813.1:0-675 GCF_000517525.1 Limulus polyphemus
ATTGAAGAGAGTAAAAAAGTGTGTTATTTATTAATTATGTTACACGTAATTTTAAAGACGTAAGTATGAATGACATACTTTACTTCTTATAATTCAGTAGAATATTTAGAAAATACACCTATTATTATAGGTTGTTCTGATATGTGAAAGCTATAGTGAAGGCAAGCCTTAAAATGACGAAATATTTATTATGCTATAGACTACTGCACTGGTAAACATACATACGTTGGCTAAGAAGGTTGGAAGTTACCATTCAAGTTCCAGAAATGTAATATTAGACGTTGGTTTTAAAGACAGGATATATTCACTAGATATCTTAGGTTAACTGTGCTGTTCTTATAGGTATTTAACAATTATGAGAACTGGAATGTTTGCTATCTTCGATATACAAGTTTTACCCATCACACCTTGGGGTCTGTTTTAGTCGTTTGTTTTAACATTTTCTTTTATTAGCTGTCCTTGATTGGCACAACGGTAATTCTGAAGGCTTATAAAGCTAAAATCCCGTGCGAAGCTTTATTCTTAACAACAAACAAATTTATTAAGTTTTCACAAAAGAAAACTTAAAATGATAAACTTTCTGAGAAACTACTATCTTTTTGTATATCCTTTTGATAAAAACAAACAACAACAACTTTATAGCTTTATTTTAACTTCTTTCTTTGTATGTTTCTG
>NW_013781814.1:0-680 GCF_000517525.1 Limulus polyphemus
ACTTCAAAATATTTTTTTCTTCATTTTTTCTCAACCTATTGAGATATAACTGAACTTCTAAGTATTTTTTCCTTAATGTTTTCTCAATATATTGAGAGATCACCGAACTTCCAAGTATCTTTTCTAGATGTATTGAGAAATAACTGAACTTCAGTGTATATTTTCTTAACTTTTTGCCCCATCTATTGAGAGATAACTGAACTTCCAAGTATTATTTCTCCATCTATTGAGATATAACTGAACTTTCAAGGATTTTTTCTTAATTGTTTCTCTCCATCTATTGAGAGAAAAATGAACTTCCATGTATTTTTTTCTTAATTTTTTCTCTCCATCTATTGAGAGATAACTGAACTTCCATGTATTTTTTCTCCATCTACTGAGAAATAACTGAACTTACAAATATTTTTCCTTATTATTTGTTTCTCCATCTATTGAGATATAAGTGAACTTCCAAGTATTTTTTCTTCATTTCTTTTCTCCATCTATTGATAGATAACAAAATTTCTAAGTATTTTTTCTTAATTTTTTCTCAATCTATTGAGAGATAACTGAACTTCCAAGTATTTTCCTTATTATTTGTTTCTACATCTATTGAGAGATTAGTGAACTTCCAAGTATTTTTTCTTAATTTCTTTTCTCCATCTATCGAGAGATAACTGAACCTCCAAGTATTTTTTCTT
>NW_013781815.1:0-429 GCF_000517525.1 Limulus polyphemus
GTGAAACTGTAGTACAGATATAATGTAACTATAAAATAATAACAGTAAAACTGTAGTAGAGATATAGTGTAACTGTATGATAAGCACAATGAAACTGCAGCTAAGATACAGCATAACAGTATACTAAGGAACAGTGAAACTGTAGTAGAGATATAGTGTAACTGTATAATAAAAACAGTGAAACTGTGGTAGAGATATAGTGTAACTGTATGATAAGAACAATGAAACTGCAGCTAAGATACAGCATAACTGTATAATAAGAACAGTGAAACTGCAGTAGAGATATAGTGTAACTGTATAAAAGCAGTGAAACTGTAGTAGAGATAGTGTAACTGTATGATAGAAACAGTGAAACTGCAGCAGAGATACAGCGTAAATGTATAAGAACAGTAAAACTGCAGCAGAGATACAGCATAACTGTATAATAAG
>NW_013781816.1:0-693 GCF_000517525.1 Limulus polyphemus
GGACACATTATTGTTAAATCTTGTGTTTTCTTACTGGCAGTACACATTATCGTTGAATATTGTGTCTTCTTATTGACAGTACACAGTATCGTTAAATCTTGTGTCTTCTTATTGACAGTACACAGTATACTTAAATCTTGTGCCTTCTTATTGACAGTACACAGTATCGTTAAATCTTGTGTCTTCTTATTGACAGGACACATTATTGTTAAATCTTGTGTTTTCTTACTGACAGTACACATTATCGTTGAATATTGTGTCTTATTATTGACAGTACACAGAATCGTTTAATCTTGTGTCTTCTTATTGACAGTACACAGTATAGTTAAATCTTGTGTCTTCTTATTGACAGTACACAGTATCGTTAAATCTTGTGTCTTCTGATTGACAGTACACAGTATCGTTAAATCTTTTGTGTTCTTATTGATAGTGCACAGTATTTATAAATCTTGTGTCTTCTTATTGACAGAACACAGTATCGTTAAATCTTGAGTCTTCTTATTGACAGTACACAGTATTGTTAAATCTTGTGTCTTTTTATTGACAGTACACAGTATCGTTAAATCTTGTGTCTTCTTATTGACAGTACAGAGTATCGTTAAATCTTGTGTCTTCTTATTGACAGTACACAGTATCGTTAAATCTTGTGTCTTCTTATTGAAAGGACACATTATTGTTAAATCTTGTATCTTT
>NW_013781817.1:0-706 GCF_000517525.1 Limulus polyphemus
CAGAATTTATAACCACCATACTCTAAAGATGCCTTACTTGGTACAACTACTCCATGAACACCTAGGTGTAACTATAGTTACCGAATTTATAACCACCATTCTCATCTTTAGCGTTTTTTCATACAAGAAATCCACGAACACCTAGGTGTAACTCTAGTTACCGAATTTATAACCACCATACTCGTTTTTAGCGTTATTTGGTAAAACAACTCCACGAACACCTAGGTGTAACTCTATTTACCGAATTTATAACCACCATTCTCATCTTTAGCGTTTTTTCATACAAGAAATCCACGAACACCTAGGTGTAACTCTAGTTACCGAATTTATAACCCCCATACTCGTTTTTAGCGTTATTTGGTAAAACAACTCCACGAACACCTAGGTGTAACTCTATTTACCGAATTTATAACAACCATACTCATCGTTAGCGTTATTTGGTACAACAACTCCACGAACACTTAGGTGTAACTCTAGTTACCGAATTTATAACCACCATACTCATCTTTAGCCTTACTTGGTACAACTACACCTCGAACACTCAGCTGTAACTCTAGTTACCGAATTGATAACCACCATACTCATCTTTTGCCTTACTTGGTACAACTACTCCACGAACACCTAGGTGTAACTCTAGTTACAGAATTTATAACCACCATACTCATCTTTGGCCTTACTTGGTACAACTACTCCATGAACATTTAGG
>NW_013781818.1:0-1549 GCF_000517525.1 Limulus polyphemus
AGAAAGAGAGAAATCAGTTACGATATTGGAAGCTTAGAAAACCAATAATCCATTCGAGATAAAAAATTTAGAAAATATATTCCCCACAATTGAAAGTGCTTCCTTTACTATTTCTCATAATTTAACAGTTGATGACGTATTTTAAATCGATTTTGATATCTTCTGTCTTTTGTTTTTCCAAGTGATTATAATATCCCTTCTCTGTAAATATTATATCAAACATAGAATATAACGTAATCGGTTTCAGCTGAGTTTTTCTACATTGTTATCCATTAGTGTTGTGTAACTTAACTGAATTAGGGATCAAAGTACGCTACTCTAGGATAGATAGAGAAGTGTAAAAACGTAATGGTCAACTACACACTTGTTTCTTTTTACATGTGTTGAACAAATACGAAATTACTTTTCTATCATGTATAGGACAATAATTTACATTAGCTATATGTTAAAGTGGGTGTGCTGGTGTCTCAGCGGCAGGTTTCAATGCTTATAACAATTAATTTCGGGACCATGGTGATCACAACCCAGACGGCCCGGCATGGCCGTGTGGTTAGGGCGCTCGGCTCGCAATCTGCGGGTCGGGGGTTCAAATACCTGTCCCACCAAGTATGCTCGCCCTTTCAGCCGTAGGGGGCGTGATAATGTGACGGTCTGTCCCACCATTCGTTGGTAAAACCATCACCACCTACCGCCAACTAGCAGTGAAAGACTAGAGGGAAGGCAACTAGTTCAACGTTGCAAATGGGCTATCTGTATTGTGGTTTGGTTTGAATTTAGCGCAAGGCTACACGAGAGCTATCTCCGCTAGCCGTCCCTAATTTTTGCGCTAAATCCAAACCAAACCACAACACAGATAGCCCGTATGCAACGTTGAGCTTAATCAAACAAAGTAAATTAATCACAGTTCAGCCAAGGTTCTTTGAAGTTAAACTTTGAAAATGCAATATATATATATATTTCATCTTTCAGTAAGACTAGTGCAGCTACAGATATGCTTGTTTTATATACATCTGAAAAAGAAAGAAAATGTGTAATATAAAACAAGCATATCTGTAGCTGCACTAGCCTTACTGAAAGATGAGTTTCAACACTGAGTATATCACGTATATTTGGTGTAAAGAAGAATACATATGTTGAACTGTTATCTGCAACAAGACAATAAGATGAAAATCTTTAAAACAGTTTATAGTGGGAGTGGAATGAGAGAGATCAATGTGAAAACACATGGATTGTGTTTATACATAAATATTTATGATATCTAAACCATCAGGTATTTTAGGAGATGAGTGATTTTTGATGCAGTGTTTACTTAATCATAATTCATACATGAAACTTTGAACATATAGTTTTGTAAATGGTACAAATACGGTTCTACTGGCGTTGTTTTAAAATGTAGCTCAACATGTCCGTCTTATAGTTTACTAAGAAAATAAATCAAACGAAATATATAAAGAAATCAATTGAAAATATTTAGGTAAACTGTGGCAGGAATGCTATAATAAAAATAATATAATAGGTTTAAAATAAGACTTTTAGGAATAAACTGAAT
>NW_013781819.1:0-711 GCF_000517525.1 Limulus polyphemus
CCATCTGCCTACCACAAGAAAAAGTGTGCCACCTGAATCTTTCCAACACAGAACTGACTACAGACCAGAAACAACTACTCAACCTGGGGCCAAAATGCCATTTTAAACCTAAATTCGACAAGGACATCAAAGCTGCTGAGCTCGAAAAACTCTACTGCTCTCTTATAAAACTACAACAACAGGACCTTATCGACATAAATCCAGCCTTGCGGGACCAACTACGCGCGGAGAGCACGAAACGACGTGACCGTGACAACACCCCCCTGCTAACACCAAAACTCCGTACTGCTGCTAAGGAACTCAGAAACCATGACGACATCATTGTGCGACGTGCGGACAAAGTTAATATTCTAGTGATCATGGACAGGAATATAAGACAAAATTGGACGCCATTCTATCAGACAATAGCAAGTTTAAGAGGATTAGAGATGACCTGACAAAAACACTAAAAATAGACGTTAATAAATTGATCGCCACTGTCAACAAACAAGCAAAAGAAAAGGTTCTCCAACCTATCATAGGAGACTATGCGCCTGGATATATCTACGGAACCGTAAAAACTCATAAACAGAACAGCCCTTTATGGCCAATCATATCACAAATTCCTACCCCTATATACAAGACTGCCAAAGACTTAAACCACATCATCAATCCGTATATGCCTGTCCAACACATGCTAACATCTACAGACGACTTCCTCCACTTACTACA
>NW_013781820.1:0-593 GCF_000517525.1 Limulus polyphemus
GATATAACATACCTTATATAGGGAACCTAGAAACATTATATAACCGATAATATTACTGAAAGGAACAATAAATAAACGAGATAACATACGTTACATAGGGAACATAGAAACATTATATAACCAATAGTATTACTGAAAGGAACAATAAATAAACAACATAACATACTTTATATAGGGAACCAAGAAACATAATATAACAAGTAGTATTACTGAAAGGAATAATAAATAAACTAGATAACATTCCTTATATAGGGAACCTACAAACATTATATAACCAATAGTATTGCTGAAACGATCAATAAATAAATAAGAAAACATACCTTATATAAAGAACCTACAAACATTATATAACCAATAGTATTACTGAAAGGAACAATAAATAAAGAAGATAACATACCTTATATAGAGAACATACAAACATTATATAACCAATAGTATTACTGAAAGGAACAATAAATAGACGAAATAACATACATTATATAGAGAACATACAAACATTATATAACCAATAGTATTACTGAAAGGAACAATACATAAACGAGATAACATACCTTATATAGGGATCCTACAAACATTATATAACCAATAGTATG
>NW_013781821.1:0-1137 GCF_000517525.1 Limulus polyphemus
TCTTCTTATTGACAGTACACAGTATTGTTAAATCTTGTGTCTTCTGATTGAGAGTACACAGTATTAAGATTTAACGATACTGTGTACTGTCAATAAGAAGACAAAAGATTTAAAGATACTGTGTACTGTCAATAAGAAGACACAAGATTTAACACTGTCAATAAGAAGACACCAGTACACAGTATCGTTCAATCTTGTATCTTCTTATTGAAAGTACACAGTATCTTTAAATCTTTTGTCTTCTTATTGACAGTACACAGTTTTGTTAAATCTTGTATCTTCTTATTGAAAGTACACAGTATCGTTAAATCTTATGTCTTCTTATTGAAAGTACACAGTATCGTTAAATCTTGTGTCTTCTTATTGACAGTACACAGTATCGTTAAATATTGTGTCTTCTTATTGACAGTACACAGTATCGTTAAATCTTGTGTCTTTTAATTGACATTACACAGTATCGTTAAATCTTGTATCTTCTTATTGACAGTGCACAGTACTGTTAAATCTTGTGTCTTCTTATTGACATTACACAGTATCGTTAAATTTTGTGTCTTCTTATTGACAATACACAGTATCGTTAAATCTTGTGTCTTCTTATTGACAGTACAAAGTATTGTTAAATCTTAGTCTTCTTATTGACAGTACTCAGTATCGTTACATCTTGTGTCTTCTTATTGAAAGTACACAGTATTGTTAAATCGAGTGTGTTCTTATTCATAGTACACAGTATTGCTAAATCGTATGTCATCTTATTGATAGTACACGGTTTTCTAAAATTTTGTGTCTTCTTATTGACAGTACCTAGTATCGTTAAATCTTGTGTCTTTTTATTGACAGTACACAGTTTTGTTAAATCTTGTGTCTTCTTATTGAAAGTACACAGTGTTGTTAAATCTCTTGTCTTCTTATTGACAGTACACAGTATTGTTAAATCTGGTGTCTTCTTATTGACAGTACACAATATAGTTAAATCTTGTGTCTTCTTATGACAGTACACAGTATCGTTAAATCTTGTGTCTTCTTATTGACAGTACACAGTATACAGTATCGTTAAATCTTGTGTCCTTTTTTTGACAGTACACAGTATTGCTAAATCGTGTGTCTTGTTATTGACAGTACACAGTTTTGTTAAATCTT
>NW_013781822.1:0-671 GCF_000517525.1 Limulus polyphemus
TGCTTTGCTCCAGGGTAGACCTACTACTACAGTGGTTACAGCTGTCCCAGAACACGTGGAGGTCAGTCTTTCCATTGAATATGATACTGCTCTGTTCCATGGTAGACCATCCACCACCACAATGGTTAGAACTGTCCAAGGACACGTGGAGGTCAGTCTTTCCATTGAATATGATGCTGCTTTGCTCCAGGGTATACCTACCACTACAGTGGTTACAGCTGTCCCAGAACACGTGGAGGTCAGTCTATCCATTGAATATGATACTGCTCTGTTCCATGGTAGACTTACCACTACAGTGGTTACAGCTGTCCCAGAACACGTGGAGGTCAGTCTTTCCATTGAATATGATGTTGCTTTGCTCCAGGGTAGACCTACTACTACAGTGGTTACAGCTGTCCCAGAACACGTGGAGGTCAGTCTTTTCATTAAATATGATGCTGCTTTGCTCCAGGGTAGACTTACCACTACAGTGGTTACAGCTGTCCCAGAACACGTGGAGGTCAGTCTTTCCATTGGTGTTGCTCTGTGCCATGGCATATTGACCATCATGGTGGTTAGAGCTGACCCTGAAGATGTTATTAACTATCACAAGTGTTTAACAACTGCTTCCAGTTTCTAGTTGTTGTTATTAACTATCACAAGTGTTTAACAACTGCTTTCAGCTTCTAGTT
>NW_013781823.1:0-692 GCF_000517525.1 Limulus polyphemus
GAATACTGAACTAAACTGTGTGTGTACTGTACGTTACAGCTCACATTTCATTATAAGAACTTTAACCAAGTAGGATACTGAACTAAACTGAACTGTACGTTACAGCTCACATTTCATTACAAGAACTTGAACCAAGTGGGATACTGAACTAAACTGTGTGTGTACTGTACGTTACAGCTCACATTTCATTACAAGAACTTGAATCAAGTAGGATACTGAACTAAACTGTGTGTGTACTCTACGTTACAGCTCACATTTCATTACAAGAACTTGAATCAAGTAGGATACTGAACTAAACTGTGTGTGTACTCTACGTTACAGCTCACATTTCATTACAAGAACTTGAACCAAGTGGGATACTGAACTAAACTGTACTGTACGTTACAGCTCACATTTCATTACAAGAACTTGAACCAAGTAGGATACTGAACTAAACTGTACTGTACGTTACAGCTCACATTTCATTACAAGATCTTTAACCAAGTAGGATACTGAACTAAACTGTGTGTGTACTGTACGTTACAGCTCACATTTCATAACAAGAACTTGAACTAAGTAGGATACTGAACTAAACTGTACTGTACGTTACAGCTCACATTTCATTACAAGAACTTGAACCAAGTAGGATACTGAACTAAACTGTACTGTACGTTACAGCTCACATTTCATTACAAGAAGAACTTGAACCAAGT
>NW_013781824.1:0-674 GCF_000517525.1 Limulus polyphemus
AAATAGAAGCTTTAGTGACCAACATTATGTAAACACACATCAACATTTGGCTCTTAGCACGTGTTATCTGTTCCTTTTTTATTCAAGTCAACAAACGATTTGTTTTTATTAAATATTTACATCTTTTTGATATCCGTGAATTTGTTTTACTTGTTGGTAAAACTTTTTTTTGTGAGAATTTCATCCAATTAATTTATTTTCTTCCATATTTAGCCACTTCCTTTTCAATTTTAATAGAATCAACCTAATTCGAGTTAAATGTTGCCTGGAATACTGTTATTGATTCCATTACCATGGTAATTGGTTCGCCACCTCTCCTGAAAGCCGAGTAAAGCTAATTAAAAGAAGAAATAAATAATATTAAATCATTGGTGTTAATCAAAACAAATAAATAATTACGAGCTATTAATCCTTACCATAATTTCGATTTATAAATGACTTAAAATTATAAAAATTACTTACTGAACTTGTTTCACACCTTAATAGCTACCATGGATGTAGCTAGTGTAACGTATTATTAAATTTGACACCCAAATGGTTTGTTTGTTTGTTTTAAATTTCGCCCAAAGCTATACGAGGGCTATCTGCGCTAGCCGTCCCTAATTTAGCAGTGTAAGACTAGAGGGAAGGCAGCTAGTCATCACCACCCACCGCCAACTCTTGGGATACTCTTT
>NW_013781825.1:0-2884 GCF_000517525.1 Limulus polyphemus
TTTTTGATTTTCTTGATAACAATGTTTCAACATTTTACAAGTTTTGGTGTCAAATAAGAAATTATCACCTAGAGTTGAAGACTGAAAATTAAGCTTTCTATCTTTAATAATTTGATCTATTGTAAAAACTCATCTCTACCTATTTACAGTTACGAGGCATGGAATTTTACATACAGTAGCTTGTACAAGGTGTAGTCATGCTTGAGTGCTTATAATCCATTGTTCACGAATTAGCCTCTTTAATCACTTCACCGATAGGCATGTGATAAAGACATGATTAACTTATTCATATCCTTTTTGTCCAGGTGTCTAAGACTAGGGTATGGCAAAGCTATGTTGCGAGACCAATTCTGTGCAAAATGGATAAACTACAAATTTTGTCTTTTGTCTCCTGAGGACTCGTAAAGTGGTGTTTTGGCTCGCTCTTGATTATTTTTTGCTTGATAAAGAAATGATCCGTTACCTAATAGAGAAGAAGTGCAATGTTCTTTGAATTAAATTAACGTTAATTGTTGGTCATAAGTTAGATTCATTTGAATTGGAATAGGAATGTTCAACCTGGATGTCATCTTATGCTTAGGTGGGTTTAACGGCCAGATCAAAGACATCTAATAGTCAAGTATAGCCGTTTATAATTTTCGATTACTGACAAGAAGTAAGACAACCAGGCAGCAGCACTCGCCGCCACAAGACTTTTTCCGGATCATTGAACCAAATAACGGAATGACTATCGTTTTCATAATGCTCCAGCAGTTGAAAGTTTAGAGCATTACGTTTCGAACCTTGAACCTACGGTCAGAGCATCAGTTAAAAAATGTAATATCATTTAATTAATATAAGTAAACAAATACCTTGCTAATATTGAGCATCATGACGATTATCCTCAACATTTAACTTTATTTCGAGCCAAGCCTGAACCTTTATTAAGTTTTGAAAGAATAACATTCTTTCAATGTTACTTTTAATTGCTCATTTATCAAGACTGCATATTTACTTGTGAAGAAACAGTTACTTAATATTTTCAACTTGTGTATTTTTCTAACCATGTTTTTGAAAAGACCATTTACCCGGATTATTTTTATACTTGTGGTTTATATTTTATTGCTATTAATAGTTTCTGGATTATAGGGATACTATAAGAGCTAATATTAGGTTTTTCTCGGCTCTTGTATTGGAATATTACTTGTTTGAAGCTGGTATGCACGATATTTTTTCAATTTCATCACATTTGCTCGTATTCCTTTTTGAAGTTCTTACTTGAAATAAAATTTATGATTTAATCTCTTCATCCCCTGTTTTCAGGAAGTTTCTGTAGAATTAAGATCGTCCTCTAGCAACCAGTATTCAGAAGTCTACTAAACATTTTATGTATATGAATGATAAACTAGTATGTAAATCGTAGACCTCTGTGTTATTCCACTACAACAAATCATTACACCTGTCCTTCTACATACTAGATCCTTGAATCTCTAGTTATTGTAGAACCCTGTCTTATTCCACTACAACAAATCATTACACCTGTCCTTCTACATACTAGATCCTTGAATCTCTAGTTATTGTAGAACTCTGTCTTATTCCATTACAACAAATCATTACACCTGTCCTTCTACATACTAGATCCTTGAATCTCTAGTTATTGTAGAACTCTGCCCTGTGTTATTCCACTACAACAAATCATTACACCTGTCCTTCTACATACTAGATCCTTGAATCTCTAGTTATTGTAGAACCCTGTCTTATTCCACTACAACAAATCATTACACCTGTCCTTCTACATACTAGATCCTTGAATCTCTAGTTATTGTAGAACTCTGTCTTATTCCATTACAACAAATCATTACACCTGTCCTTCTACATACTAGATCCTTGAATCTCTAGTTATTGTAGAACTCTGCCTCTGTCTTATTCCACTACAACAAATCATTACATATATTTATATCCAAGGAAATTACTAGCCTTATCTTACAACAAGACGCCAGAAAGTATCTTTATTTTCAATTAAAGTACTACCCTTATCTTACAACAAGGCACCAATAGGTATTTTTATTTCTAAGGAAAGTACTAGCCTTATCTTACAACAAGCCGCCAATAAGTATCTTTATTTTCAATTAAAGAAGTCTACTAAACATTTCATGTATATGAATGATAAACTAGTATGTTTCAGATGTAGGCATTTAACTTAAGGTCTTTACTGCCTGACGAAGGGCGTCATCCCGAAACGTCGCACAAAATAAATCTAGAAAAAGTTTTCATTTAGATGTGTCAATTAATTATTTTTTTATTATCGATATATTCAAATGTTTGGCTACAATCATACGTAATATATATATATAGTTGCGATTCATTGTACTCACTGTTAGATCAGGCTCACAAAATAAGCCATCTGCAGAGCAATAACTAATTCTATTTGCGCTTAACTCCGCACGTAGTTTAAGTTTCAAACATCTGGATTTTATACTGTTTCTTAGTGTGAAAAGTTTGATACTTCCTCTGTAAGCATATATTCTGAACTCGTCAGAGAAGTGTTTCATAAATATCCAATCCTGGCTAGAGTTTTCTGGAGCAGAGGTGATAAAACTCAGTACGTCATCGTGGTTCTCAAATCAAAGGCAGTTATGGCAGTTGCTGTCATGTCGGCTTCATAGATAATTCCAAGGGATTTTGTAACATGGCAATAGAATTAGTTTACGTTTATTTTCAACTTGATTAAATGTTTGTTAGGTGTCACTGTAATTTTTTGCCATCTCATGCTAGCTGGCGAGATGTTCTTGAGTAAATCTATTTTTTTTTATCCAGTGTAGCATCTGCACATCAAATAAGTCGTAACTAAAAATAAATGAAAATATAATTTGTAAAAAAACGGAGTCAAAAAGTGTTAGGTATT
>NW_013781826.1:0-674 GCF_000517525.1 Limulus polyphemus
TATTGAATTGTAGTTACAAACTATTGTATTTTCTTTATTTGTTTTTCAAACATACAGTTTTTAAAATATTTCGTTTGTTAATAGCCTTAAAACATTCTGGACTTTTGTAAACCTCCCTTTTCTGTAAAGCAAAAACATGTGTTAAAAAAAAACAATCTCTATGATGGTCATTTGATAATCTTAATTGTTATAAAAAGTTTTCGTTTGTTCAGTTGTTCACGTTTAATAAAGCAAACACGAAATTCAACAGATCGTTATTTAATATGGTGAAAATCAATAATAAAAAATGAATACATTGAGTGGAGAAACAAAGTGATGATTGAGAATGTTAAAAGAACCTCATGTTATTGCGATTGATCTTTTTAACCTTGGACAGGATCTTATGCGACTTCTATGGCAGGTTTTTGAGGTCCCAAGTTTTAGGTATATCCTGCTTTTATTTCGAGCTGCTGAGGGACATCAAACAGTCAGCAGCAGCCGCTAAATACACAGCCACTCTTACTCGTTGACTGTCATTTTTATAATGCGCCCACAGTTGAAAGTGCGAAACGTCTTAAGCGGCTTATCGCGGATTCGAACCTTGGACCTTCAGATCTGCAACCCGTAATACGTAACATTTTATACGGTACTCAATATCGTGTGTGTGTGTGTGTATACAATGAAATTCTGTATTG
>NW_013781827.1:0-676 GCF_000517525.1 Limulus polyphemus
AGAATCAACAATATATGTGTGTACCTATCGCTGGTGTTAGCGCCAGTATTGTTACGTAAATCTAAAATTTCCAGAAAACTTCCACACGCCTATAAATATAACCAACGCGACGCGCCAAAAAAAGAGAGTATCTATTATTAGTTCGCTATAGTCACTGTGCAATAAACTTTGGAAACTATAACTGTGATTATTATAATGCTTATCAATCGGAAAACTTCAGATATTTGACCAGGAACCTTTGCAAAGTTCGAACATTACAGATCATTTAACATCAGTGGATTCTCATCGGACATTAGTATTTTTACGAAAACATTATATATAAATTAATCGTGGAAAACTCGACGTGTGTGATCGATGAATAACGAAGGACAAAGCAAGCGAGATTCCCGTTAAATAAATTATACCTACGTCAACTCGTAATAAACTCGCTGATCGTGAACCCTCGATAAGATATCGAAGAAGTTCCAGACTGAAAGGAAGACTTTATATTACTTATAAGTTTGTGAAACTTTTGTTTATAAATCATTGTTTGTAATAACTGTTATTATAAATTTTATTGTTGCGTGTGTATTAAAACGTATTTGTATAAAAGAAAACTGTGTGTGTGTGTGTATTAATCTTGTTGACAAATATCATAAACTAACTATTTGTCGGCTTTTACTTAGCTATTAAATCC
>NW_013781828.1:0-675 GCF_000517525.1 Limulus polyphemus
CATAATAAATCTACTATATAGCACGAGTTTAATGTATTCACACATACACATCTGTCAAACATAATAAATCTACTATATAGCACGAGTTTAATGTATTCACACATACACATCTGTCATACATAATAAATCTACTATATAGCACGAGTTTAATGTATTCACACATACACATCTGTCAAACATAATAAATCTACTATATAGCACGAGTTTAATGTATTCACACATACACATCTGTCATACATAATAAATCTACTATATAGCACGAGTTTAATGTATTCACACATACACACCTGTCAAACATATTTTCTCAAAATAATATACTCCAATTTCGGGGGACAGCTGTTTCTCTCGAATAACACTTCTAGTAGCCATGGTTACCTCCATTAAATTGCAATAGGTGTCAGATATGTTCTTATAAAATGTCACGGAGCGACATCTAGTGTCAGTTGAGCATCGACGAACACATTCGGTTAAGTTGTTACTTTTATACTGGTCGTAAAGTGGTGAATCCAGATAAACATTCACGGCCAACAGATAAGATTCTTCTCCTTCCTGGCAAACGTCTAAATGAACAACAACAGTATGTTCTTAGTTGAATATAGAGATTTTAAAAGATAATAATTATTATTCTATTATGTTTTCCAGTAAATAATTAGTTTGACATGTCCTCAAGTACTT
>NW_013781829.1:0-674 GCF_000517525.1 Limulus polyphemus
TTGCATACATTTTCCCATTAAGATGGTGTTGCAACAAACGAAAAAAGATGGTAATCTGATGGTGCCATATCTGGAGAATATGGTGGTTGGGGAGACTTTCCCAACCCAACTCCACAATCTTGTGTTGTGTCAAACGTGCCACATGTGGACGTGCACTGTCGTGGAGAAGAAGAAAACATTTCCGACTGACAAGTGAAGGGCGTTTCTGATGAAGGGCTTGATTTAAACTTTCCAGTTGCTGACTATAGATCTCTGCATTGACAGTTCACTGTGGATTGAGGAGTTCGAAATGAATTATTCCTTTGATGTCCTACAAAATGCAAAGCATCACTTTTTGCGAATGGGGTCCAAGTTTTGAGGTCGGAAGTGGTTTTTGTCTAGGACTGACCTATTATTTTTGGCAATAATATTTACATAGAGAATCCATTTCTCATCACCGGTGACAATTCTGTCCAAATGGATTACGCACCACAAGAGACCAAGCAACGTTCACACGTTGGAAACGATGATCGTCGAATGATTCGTGAGGCATCCAAACACCTTCGTTATGGAGTTTTCCCATATTCCTTAAATGTTTACGTATTGTTTCACGAGATGCATGCAATTTCAGATCCATTTCACAGTGTGTTGGCTTGGGTTTGACTCAGCAAGCGTCTCCAGAGCATCAATATGAA
>NW_013781830.1:0-1155 GCF_000517525.1 Limulus polyphemus
ATATATGATTATACTTGGTTAATTATATATTGATATATGCGATTATATTGGTTACAAAACTACAAATTATAGAGGAACTATAACACCTTGAATTTTTCGAACACTTCGGGACCGCTACTAATCACCCATTCCCTCAATGCACACACCTTCCAGTACGAGCAATATTCTTGTGGATAACAGTGATAGGTGCAGGATATCGACGTGGAGCACGTCATCCTTCGATACTCCGGACAGCCGTAATCTTCCATGTCTACACAGGGTACTTGTAGATATTGCTTTAATATTATCGCCTTCTCTTTTCATTTTGTGTAGATCTTCGCATACTCCTGACGTACTCGTAGGAAATCCGTCGTCGTGTGATCCCCATCTTCCCACCGAATTCCGTGTAGATACATAGTGCACCATAACACGTGGCGGCGGTCCTCACTGTTGAGACGTTCCTCAGGGTAAGGGGGCCGGAAACAGTAAACGTCCGTCCACCCTGTCCTGCAATCCATAACCACCATCTCCTTGATGATGTACAGCCCGTTAACTTTAAATCCTTCCACCTCCAGGATAGCTGCCTTGGGTCTGGATTGTGGCATGATTTTCCTATAATTATTTACAATTAGTCATTACGCATATATTAATAGTTTACGTAACACGCGTACACACGTATTCTCTTGTTTTCTCGTACACTTGTTCAGCATTTCTGTTCAATCCTTGTTCGTAATTGTTCACTAGGTCACTTCAGTTTATTCGTACTTGTTCAGTTCACTAAGTCACAACACTTTACTCCTACGTTGTTTGTTTCACTTCTCTGATCACAGTCTGTTATTCGTCTATCTTCTCGAACTTTCTATACCTAATAATTTTGTTTACAATTTTGACTACTTTCGCTGTTAGAATTTACTACCCTTACTAATTGGTTATATCTAGATAATTTTGTAATCATCTAAATAATCAAGCTAATACCTGGTTAGATGGGGCCTACTCATTCAGTTCTACTATTTCAGTAGCTTCTGAATAATCAGACAATTCATGATTGCCTGTTCTTGATCTTTTCTTCTTTCTATTTTTACAAAGACATTATAGACGTTAAAATACTTCTGGAAACTTCTTTCCAAGCATGATCTAACAATGTCGGGTTCCTATCTTCTAGTTCAGAACTTAGTA
>NW_013781831.1:0-712 GCF_000517525.1 Limulus polyphemus
ATGACAAGAAAAAATATTGTGCAGAACAATGGATTTCACAGATGTATTCCGAGTTTTAAGTTATATTTACAAATACCATGACTAGGTGGTACTTACAGAACTACTAGATTCTTGAAGAAGTTTTACATGCATTCGTTTAAGAACATAACGAGTCACCAGCAGGTTAACGACAACAGAAGTTCCAATACTAATAACTAAGACCTCTTTCCTTGAAAACATAAGAAACAGACATAATTTCACATAAAATAAATATATCATTATATGACACAAATTAAAAACAACTATAACAATTCAGAACGTTTTACTTTGAAATTTTCTAAAATAGTACTGCACTTATAAAATTATTTTCTTTCTTAAAAGGAAAAAAATTCCTCACTAAAAATCAAATTAAATCAAAGCTAAGATCAATGTTCGAAGTTTTTAAGAAACTGTACCTTACAGTCTATTCCACTTTATTTATTATTTTATTTTCTGGTTGAATATTTCAAAGTTACATTTTACTTGAGCTAATGGCTCTTTATAAATATAAAAAAAAAAGGTTATATAATTTGTCATCATAGAATGCTTTAAAAAACACAAATAATTAACTATATTTAGCAAGGACCACTATCCTGACTGCAATAGAGAATATTGAACTTTATATCTGCCAGAGGATACAAGAATACTGCCCAAAATAATACTCACCACCAGTACCAAAGTGAGACTATGATAA
>NW_013781832.1:0-675 GCF_000517525.1 Limulus polyphemus
ATATTAGCTAATATAATTATTACTAGTTATGTTGTGTAAACAGCAAGTCTACAAATAAACTCTGATATCCATGAAGTTAGTATTGTTTGTAGAAACAGCAAGTCTACAAAATAAACTCTTATATCCATTAAGTTAGTATTGTTTTGTGAAACAGCAAGTCTACAAAATAAACTCTGATATCCATTAAGTTAGTATTGTTTTGTGAAACAGCAAGTCTACAAAATAAATTCTGATATCCATTAAGTTAGTATTGTTTTGTGAAACAGCAAGTCTACAAAATAAACTCTGATATCCATTACGTTAGTATTGTTTTGTGAAACAGCAAGTCTACAAAATAAACTCTGATATCCATTAAGTTAGTATTGTTTTGTGAAACAGCAAGTCTACAAAATAAACTCTGATATCCATTAAGTTAGTACTGTTATGTTGTGTAAACAGCAAGTCTACAAAATAAACTCTGATATCCATTAAGTTAGTATTGTTTTGTGAAACAGCAAGTCTACAAAATAAATCTGATATCCATTAAGTTAGTATTGTTTTGTGAAACAGCAAGTCTACAAAATAAACTCTGATATCCATTAAGTTAGTATTGTTTTGTGAAACAGCAAGTCTACAAAATAAACTCTGATATCCATTAAGTTAGCATAGTTTTGTGAAACAGAAAGTCTGCAAAAT
>NW_013781833.1:0-709 GCF_000517525.1 Limulus polyphemus
TCCTCAGATGTCCTTGCTCCCCACAGTTCCAACAGCCTTTCTGGGTAGCAGCCTTTACTGCTGTAGCATCTCCCCTGTGCTGAAGTTGCCAGCATTGAGCTCTCTTGTGCCCAGGTTTGTTACAGTGCCAGCAAAGTCCCTCAAACTTCTCTGAAAGCTGACCTTTTCTGACCTTGAATCCAGATGACTGTACCAACCTCGGTACCTCTGTGCTGGACTTTATGTAGGATTCAAATTCGAGAGCTCTGGCCATTGCATCCTGCATGGTAGAGGGGTGTGCTTGCTTCACTTGTATCTTAAGTTGTGGACTGTCCAAGGCATCTACGAACTCATCCCTCAGCAACAACTTGAGGAGATCGGGTGGTGCAGTTGGGTAGGCCTTGTGTGCTATGCTTTCCAAGTCCTGTGCCAGCTCATGCAGGCTCTCCCCTTTAGTATAGACTCTCGTCCTGAACCTGGCCCTTCAGACTTCTAACTGGTTTTGGGTTCCGTACCTGAGTTCTAGAGCCTCTACCAGTGTTCTATAGTTGTGTCTTTCGGCTGCTGTCAACTGTCCAAGTATTTCCAGTGGTTGTCCCTTCAAGCTCGTTGCCAGATATACAGCTTTCTGCTCCTCTTTCCATCCATTCATCTCTGCCAGTAACTCAAACTGTGCTCTATATGCTTCCCACGGTGCTTTTCCATCGTAATTCTTGTGGTCTTCCTTCGC
>NW_013781834.1:0-995 GCF_000517525.1 Limulus polyphemus
ACGGTTATTTGATTTTCACCTAACTTTACATTAACATAATGATTTAGAAAGTAATAGTTACTTCATAGGGTGTACAATATGGTTATTTGATTTTCACCTAACTTTACACTAACATCATGATTTAGAAAGTAATAGTTACTTCATAGGGTGTACAATACGGTTATTTGATTTTCACCTAACTTTACACTAACATAATGATTTAGAAAGTAATAGTTACTTCATAGGGTGTACAATATGGTTATTTGATTTTCACCTAAATTTACACTAACATAATGATTTATAAAGTAATAGTTACTTCATAGGGTATACAATATGGTTATTTGATTTTCACCTAACTTTACATTAACATAATGATTTAGAAAGTAATAGTTACTTCATAGGGTGTACAATATGGTTATTTGATTTTCACCTAACTTTACACTAACATAATGATTTATAAAGTAATAGTTACTTCATAGGGTATACAATATGATTATTTTATTTTCACCTAACTTTACATTAACATAATGATTTAGAAAGTAATAGTTACTTCATAGGGTGTACAATAGGGTTATTTGATTTTCACCTAACTTTACATTAACATAATGATTTATAAAGTAATAGTTACTTCATAGGGTGTACAATAAGGTTATTTAATTTTCACCTAACTTTACATTAACACCATGATTTATAAAGCAAATAACCGTATTGTACACCCTATGAAGTAACTATTAATGAAGTAACTATTACTTTCTAAATCATTATGTTAATGTAAAGTTAGGTGAAAATAGGGTGTACAATACGGTTATTTGATTTTCACCTAACTTTACATTAACATAATGATTTAGAAAGCAAATAACCGTATTGTACACCCTATGAAGTAACTATTATGTAAAGTTAGGTGAAAATGAAGTAACTATTACTTTATAAATCATTTATTGTACACCCTATGAAAATCAAATAACCGATGTTAGTGTAAAGTTAGGTTATGATTTAGAAAGTAATAGTTACTTCAT
>NW_013781835.1:0-675 GCF_000517525.1 Limulus polyphemus
AAGTTGTGGACTGTCCAAGGCATCTACGAACTGATCCCTCAGCAACAACTTGAGGAGATCAGGTGGTGCAGTTGGGTAGGCCTTGTGTGCCATACTTTCCAAGTCCTGTGCCAGCTCTTGCAGGCTCTCCCCTTTACCAAGGACTCTCGTCCTGAACCTGGTCCTGTAGACTTCTGACTGGATTTGGGTTTCGTACCTGAGTTCCAGAGCCTCTACCAGAGCTCTATAGTTATGTCTGTCGGCTGCTGTCAACTGTCCAAGTATTTCCAGTGGTTGTCCCTTCAAGCTCGTTACCAGATATACAGCTTTCTGTTCCTCTGTCCATCCATTCATCTCTGCCAGTTGCTCGAATTGTGCTCTATATGCTTCCCACGGTGCCTTCCCATCGAATTCCTGTGGCTTCCTTTGCACTGGATCACTCCTATTACTGACATTCATATCTGGGATGTGACTTCTAACGGGACTGAATATGTCTGCATTAGGGTTTAGTTGCAGGGTCTGGATAGGGCTTGTCATCGTCTGGGGCTGATTAAGTCGATGGTCAATGTATCCTCCTTGTGTAAAAGACAATAGATCGTCCTTTAACGTATCTAATTCGCTTTTAAATTTACTAATGTTTTCCATTTGTACTTCTTGTTTCCTTTCTTGTTCCAGTTGCCACTGCTGTAGTCTCTC
>NW_013781836.1:0-675 GCF_000517525.1 Limulus polyphemus
TGATCACCAAAATAGTCCAAAAGCTCAGTTTTTAAATATCAACTTTAACAGGATTTAAGATAATTTCCTATTTCACGATAAGCGATTCATTGAAGGCTGAGATTGGGTGGTCTTTAAAAACAGTCAGCTATATTCATTCATTTAGATCAAGCAGATAATATCTCATTTATTTAGCAGAAACAGTTCCCAGATAGTGAATTAGAGATGAAATGCGTGTACTTAAAGTGTTATGGATTAGTTCCACATCTGCACTTTTTGCTCAAAACAAAGGTAAAGAACAAGCTGTATGTTTTGTTATTTGATGAAAGCCACAATGGACACCTTCAGAAGAAACAGTTACATTTTCTAATATGGTTTTGGGACGTTAACATTGTCAGGTCGAGATACTGAAGCAACATTTTACCAGGCCATGCTGGAACTGTCAATTTTCTAGACCCATTTCATGATTCTCTAGGAAATCTGGGATTTTGCAACCTTGTTTAACTGTTCATAGATGGTCCTAATGTTAATTGAAGCATATATGACAATTTTTATGGTATTCTTGCTGAAGATTACAATGTTTATCTGTAAAACACAGGCTCATGTGTCCTTCATATCTTTCACAACATTTTCAATGCAGAAAAAGTAGAAAATGCAAAAGGAAATAGAGGACACATTGAAGATACTGACAAATAT
>NW_013781837.1:0-674 GCF_000517525.1 Limulus polyphemus
CGAAGCAAGCACACCCCTCTACCATGCAGGATGCAATGGTCAGAGCTTTCGAATTTGAATCTTATGTTAAGTCCAGCACAGAGGTACCAAGGTTGGTACAGTCATCTGGATTCAAGGCCAGAAAAGGTCAGCGTTTAGAGAGGTTTGAGGTACTTTGCTGGCACTGTAATAAACCTGGGCACAAGAGAGCTCAATGTTGGCAACTTCAACACAGGGGAGGTGCCACAGCAGGAAAGGCTGGTATCCAGAAAGGTTGTTGGAACTGTGGAGAGCATGGACATTTTAGGAGCCAGTGTAGGAAGAATATTACCAACAAGTCGGCCTCAAGTAGTGGTTGGTGTTGAGCGACGCCCACCAACCCCCATCATGAAAGTCCCAACAGCTAGGTGTAAAATGCCAAGCACACACAGTGTCTATGTGACAGGAAAGCTGAATGGCCAAAGGTGCAACTCTGTCATAGACTCTGCGTCTCAGCAAACCCTTGTGAGCATCAAGGTGTTAGATCACGAAGGAGTACCAGAAGCCATACAGAAGCTTTATGGTGTTACAGGACATTCTACCAGATTGTGGGGACCAGTGTGGGTAACTATCGAGCTCATGGGCATAAAGGACAGACAGAAAGTATACTTGGCTGACATTGAAGACGAATGCATATTAGGATTGGGCTATCTACT
>NW_013781838.1:0-675 GCF_000517525.1 Limulus polyphemus
GATTTTAAGCAAGACGTCTAAATTGAATTATGTTTGAGCACATTTTACACCATAGTGTATTGGATAATTTGCTCATTATAGCCCTCCCCCCCTCCCAGTGGCACAGCGGTATGTCTGCGAACGCTATAAACCGTGTTTCGATACCCATGGAGGTCAGAGCACAGACAACCCATTGTGTAGCTTTGTGCTTAACTTCAAAGAAGTAAGTCATTGTCGTTGTGTGACAGTAATCAATAATTTTGTATAAAAATACACCAGATTTTTACTGCTTAATTTAGCAATAACTTAGCAGTAAAACATATTACAGGCTATTTTGTTTTATGAATAAGTTGATGTTCATGCCAAATTTCCGACATTTCTGTGTTTATGTAGAGAATAAAACAAAATTACCAAGATAACATAATAAAGGTTTACTTTATATTATACTAAGTCTTATGAACCTCCGGGAAGTTCAGATATTGTAATCCCTGGATTAAGTTCAAAATTATGTCACAACTATTCTGATGCATTCGACACGCACCTACGCTGGAGGAGGGTTCGCACGAATTTTCGTTTCTCCTATTTCCCTAACAGAACAATGTTGTAAAGAACTGACTTCACTAAGAGCAAAGGTAGATGATATTCACATCGCATCTTCAGGCACAGCAGTAATGTTGCAAACAAGTCCAATATTAA
>NW_013781839.1:0-672 GCF_000517525.1 Limulus polyphemus
TAGTTGAAAATTCTAGATTTAAAATGCTACAAAATTATGGTTTACAAATTCCTTAAAATACATAACATGTAACTGGTAGGTTAGATGTAAAAATTAACATAAAAGTATGTTCGGCACAAAACAAAAAATAAATGTTTGCTCGTCACTAATGTATGGCATCATTTAGTTCAGAATCTATAAAGTTCTGACAAACCAGGAGTTGTTGCAATTGTCACCTTTACTTTCAATACCTTTATAGTAATATTTGTATATGATAGGTGATGATAATACACGAAGATGTTTAATATAAATCAACAGGCAGTATCCGGTGAAAATTATTTTATTTTCCAACGTTACATCCTATGGTCTCATCAAGTGGTTTGAACACAAACACTTTCTTAACAAAACAAACACTCCAGCGTGCACTAAGCTACCATATTACATGAAGACGTCAGAGCATGTTTCTATTATTCAGTTAAACATTATTATCAAGCTGCTTTTCACGAGACAAGTAATGAACAGCACTGTCTTACAATACTATAAGATGTATAAAGAAATCTTTATCAGAGCAGTAACAGAGGAACAAACATCATGATACTTTATTACGTAAATATTACACAGGAAGTAGAAGCAGTCTTAAAGCTACAGTTTAAAAACATCCGAGAAAAGACAAATACTAATAAATTCACTTGT
>NW_013781840.1:0-675 GCF_000517525.1 Limulus polyphemus
TATATAGTCTACTATGTTTGATAGAGTAGTTCCTTGGGTGTTATATATACAGTCTACTATGTTTGGTAGAGTAGTTCACTAGGTGTTACATATACAGTCTACTATGTTTGATAGAGTAGTTCACTGGGTGTTATATATACAGTCTACTATGTTTGATAGAGTAGTTTACTAGGTGTTATATAGTCCACTATGTTTGATAGAGTAGTTCACTGGGAGTTTTATATATGTATAGTCTACCATGTTTGGTGGAGTAGTCTACTGGTGTGTATATATGTATAGTCTACCATGTTTGGTGGAGTAGTCTACTGGTGTGTATATATGTATAGTCTACCATGTTTGGTGGAGTAGTCTACTGGTGTGTATATATGTATAGTCTACCATGTTTGGTGGAGTAGTCAACTGGTGTTTACATATGTATAGTCTACTATGTTTGGTGTAGTAGTCTATTGGTGTGTATATATGTATAGTCTACCATGTTTGGTGAAGTAGTCTACTGGTGTTTTTATATGTATATTCTACTATGTTTGGTGGAGTAGTCTACTGGTGTGTATATATGTATAGTCTACTATGTTTGGTGGAGTAGTCTACTGGTGTGTATATATGTATAGTCTACTATGTTTGGTGGAGTAGTCTACTGGTGTTTATATATATGTATAGTCTACCATGTTTGGTGGA
>NW_013781841.1:0-1141 GCF_000517525.1 Limulus polyphemus
CCAAGTAAAGCTAATGATGAGTATGATGGTTATAAATTCTGTAACTAGAGTTACACCTATGTGTTAATGGAGAAGTTGTAACATGTAAGGATAAAGATGAGTATGGTGGTTATAAATTCGGTAACTAGAGTTACACACAGGTGTTCGTGGAGTTGTTGTAACAAATAACGCTAAAGATGAGTATGGTGGTTATAAATTCTGGAACTAGAGTTACACCTAAGTGTTCAAGGAGTACTTGTACCATGTAAGTCTAAAGATGAGTATGGTGGTTATAAATTCGGTAACTAGAGTTACACCTAGGTGTTCATGGAGATGTTGTACCAAATAACGATAAAGATGAGTATGGTGGTTGTAAATTCGGTAACTATAGTTACACCTAGGTATTTATGGAGTAGTTGTACCAAGTAAGGATAAAGATTAGTATGGTGGTTATATTTCAGTATCTATAGTTACACCTAAGTGTTTATGAAGTAGTTGTACCATATAAGGCTAAAGATGAATATGGTTTTTATAAATTCTGTAACTAGAGTTACACCTAAGTGTTCATGGAGTAGTTGTACCAAGTAAGGCTAAAGATGAGTATGGTGGTTATAAATTCGGAAACTAGAGTTACAACTAGGTGTTCATGGAGTAGTTGTACCAAGTAAGGCTAAAGATAAGTATGGTGGTTATAAATAGTTGTACCAAGTAAGGCTAAAGATGAGTATGATGGTTATAAATTCTGTAATAGGCCTTACATGGTACAACTATTCCATGAACACCATGAAAACCTAGGTGTAACTATAGTTACCGAATTTATAACCACCATACTCATCTTTAGCGTTATTTGGTACAACAACTCCACGAACACCTAGGATTTTATGGAGTAGTTGTACCAAGTAAACCTAAAGATGAGTATGGTGGTTATGAATTATGTAACTAGAGTTACACCTAAGTGTTCATGGAGTAGTTGTACCAAGTAAGGATAAAGATAAGTATGGTGTTAATAAATTCCGTAACTATAGTTACACCTAGGTGTTTATGGAGTAGTTTTACCAAGTAAGGCTAAAGATGAGTATGGTGGTTATAAATTATGCAACTAGAATTACACCTAAGTGTTCATGAAGTAATTGTACCAAGTAAAGCTAAAGATGAATATGGT
>NW_013781842.1:0-675 GCF_000517525.1 Limulus polyphemus
CTAATTGAAAAGCTGCCAAATTTCGTGAAGATATTCCCACTATATTGAGAGCTATATGTATTAAATCTATAAAGACTTTGAGTACAAAAATGTCATTTGGTCACTCAAATTGACCTAGCCCATATTGACAGTGTTAATGAGAGTCTGTTTAATTCTTCTGTATTAAGGGTTTATATCATATGTTGTTTTTTAATTCAGTGTTAAAGAAGTTTCTATGAATTCTGTGTTAAAGAGCATTCTGATGAGAATATTATGCACTTTTAATCATTATTAAAAGGATTGCATTGTATTGTAATGTATATTATGTTCTGACAATGGAGTTTTTATTTTGTGGTATGTTAAACTGAATATTACTTCTGTTAATGAGCTTTTTTTATGTATTGTATATCGCTTTAAAGAGTTTTAATTTTGTTTCATCATTAAAGAGTATTTTGATGAAATTAGTATTGATTTCTATTTCTTTGTTCGAGTTGTGTTGTCTGTATTTACTTGGATGATAGAAGGTTACCATACTCAAGCACATGTAAAGATATTGTTGATTATAAAATCTAAAGATGTAGGTCAAGCGATAGCTAATGGTCACAACTTATTTTCTATTTTCTACATATTATTTTCTATTAAGAATTATTAGTCATGTGAGAACCACATATGTTTGCTCAGTAAACCCTCATTAGT
>NW_013781843.1:0-966 GCF_000517525.1 Limulus polyphemus
CCACAATCACTACGTTTCTCGTCACTTTAAACTTAACAACTTTTATAATACACGCTATGAATCACAGCGATTCACAATCTCGATAACTTCGCTCTCGACGAGTGCAAAAAAGCACACACTTTAAACTCACTAGCTCGAAACTAACAGAATCATAAATTACAAGCAACTCAAAGTAACTACTGTTCTCTTTTCATTCATCCATGCCTGCTGGATTTTCTGCCAGGCTTATATACTAACGAAGAGGGCATCTCCAACACACTCGGACTTCCCCGATCATTCGAGAAACTCATCACGTGACTTCTGCTGTCGTAACAATCTGATAACTGCATATAAAGCAGACCAACCTGATGTCACTAATCAAATATTATTCAGTTAATGTATTTCCACCGGTCTTCGGACATTACTATGAATCTATGGTAACCTTTTGCTATCTTTAGAATTATGCTTAGCATCTCATATGTACAAAGGACTGCCATCCACGTTCCCAGACTTAATTTATTTAAGGAATGTGGGTTTTTTGCTTCTCCTATTTTATACCTGATCGTACATATAAAAATATTGACTCAGAGTCTAACGTTGGGACAAAACACATTCTTATAAACTATGTTATTTTATATTTTTGAAGCATATTCAGTAACAGTGCTAGTGATCTTAAGATGATTTAGATTTATATCAATAGAACTGTTGTCTACTACTAACGTTAGGCCTACGATGTAAGTTATGTGATGTACTATAGTGTTACGTATCTACTAGTTTGTTTGTTTCCGGTAGAAATTCTTTCCGAGGATCTTCAGTGATACAAGTCCCTTCTTGATTAAACCAGTTTATTCGTTCTCGATACAAACTTTTAGTACTCAGAAGTTCCACAATCAGTACATTTCTCATCACTTTAAATTTAACAACTTTTATAACACACCTATAAATCACAGCGATTAACAATCTCGATAACTTTACCCTCGACGAGTG
>NW_013781844.1:0-716 GCF_000517525.1 Limulus polyphemus
AGGTGTTCATGGAGTAGTTGTACCAAGTAAGGCTAAAGATTTGTATGGTGGTTACAAATTCGTAACTACAATCACACCTAGGTGTTCATGGGGTAGTCGTACCAAATAACGCTAAAGATGAGTATGGTTGTTATAAATTCGGTAACTAGAGCTACGCCTAGGTGTTCGAGGAGTTGTTGTACCAAATAACGCTAAAGATGAGTATGGGGTTGCACATTCAGTAATTAGAGTTACACTTAGGTATTCAAAGAGTAGTTGTACCAAGTAAGACTAAAGATGAGTATGGTGGTTATAAATTCGGTAACTAGAGTGACACCTAAGTGTTCATGGAGTAGTTGTGCCAAGTAAGGCTAAAGATGAGTATGGGGGTTATAAATTCGGTAACTAGAGTTACACCTAGGTATTCGTGGAGTTCTTGTACCAAATAACGCTACAGATGAGTAAGGTGGTTACAAATTCGGTAACTAGAGTTACACCTAGGTGTTCGTAGAGTATTGTAAAAAATAATTCTAAATATGAGTATGGGGGTTACAAATTTGGTAACTAGAGTTAAACCTAAGTGTTCATGGAGTAGTTGTACCAGATAAGGCTAAAGATGAGTTTGGTGGTTATAAATTCTGTAACTAGAGTTACACCTAAGTGTTCATGGAGTAGTTGTATCAAGTAAGGCTAAAGATGAGTATGGTGGTTATAAGTTCGGTAACTAGTTAGTTACA
>NW_013781845.1:0-670 GCF_000517525.1 Limulus polyphemus
CAACATCTCATAATGAACATCATCAGGTCCGACCGATGTACTACCAGATCAATGAAGAGCAAGTTTGAGTTCCACCACTGTAAAGGGGCGATTATAATCATAGAGACGATCGGCCCGAAAAGAAAGAGGCGATCGCTCTGCCCGAGACGTGATGGCCAAGAAGGCAGGGGAAGAAACAGAAGTGCTAGAAGCATGAGAAAAGCTGTGGCCAAGAGCATCAGCATTGCTCTGGACATCAGTAACTTCCTGGCCATTGGAGAGCAAGATGGAAAGGGGATGGGAAGCATACCTTCCAGTGACTTTCCGAATCTTGTCCCATACAGTTTTGGAACTGGTGGTAGAAGAGATGCTAGTAATGGACATAATCCAAGACTCCTTTTGGCTTTGACGTCGAACCTGCCGAGCATGGGCAGGGGCTCCCCAATAATAAATGCGGTTAGAAAGAGAAGGATACTGTCAGAAGGTATCCCAGGCCCGTTTTTGAGCCTTCCGTGGTCGTTTACCGATTAGTAGAGTTTTAAAATTTTTTTATTTGGATTGGGGGGGATCCATAATTAAGGAGAAAGATTCAGTGCCCACTGACCCACCCGTCTAAAGGAATTCAAGGCCAAAGTGGTGTGTTGCAATGCTCCAGACACCACCAGGATCCTCTCCTACCCTTCACGGGTCG
>NW_013781846.1:0-673 GCF_000517525.1 Limulus polyphemus
GAAAAAGATCTTGGTGTTGTCATTGAAAAATCACTTAAGTCATCTAATTAAGTGTATTGTAGCTAGCGACAGGGCTAATAATATTTTGGGTAGCATCTATAAAAATATTGAATACAAGACAAGGGATATTATTGTTTCACTGCACAGATCACTTGTAAGGCCTCACTTAGAGTACTGTGCACAGTTTTGGGCTCAAGAAGTACATTGAATTGTTGGAGAAGGTTCAGAGAAGAGCCACTAGGAGATTTGATTGAGGTGTTTAAGATTATTAAGGGTATTTATAATATAGATCCATAAAACGTTTTTGTGTTTAGCAGTGAAAACAATAGGATAAAGGGTCATAAATTCAGATTTTGGAAGCGTAGAAGTCGTCTGCAGTTTAGACAATGTTACTTTTCAAACAGGGTGTTTAGCCTTTGGAATGAGCTGTCTTCAAGGGTGGTGGAAGCAGAATATTTAATTGGGTTCAAGAAAAGATTGGATGAATACATGAGTAGTAAGGGGTGGTTATAGTTGGGAACTGAAAAGAGACATCCTTGATGGGCTAATAAGCTTCTTTTTGTCTCTTTAAAATTTTATGAATTTATGACCTCCACATGAAAGAATTTCGTTATTCTCAGTATTTTGTGTTACATAATTTTTAAATGTTAGGTAAACTTTGGTGCTAAATTTT
>NW_013781847.1:0-673 GCF_000517525.1 Limulus polyphemus
TTAAGAAAGGACTTGTATCGCTGGAGTTTCTCAGAAAGAATTTTTACGGGAAATTATCAAACAAGCAGATACGTAACAAATAAGTGTCAGAGAGTGGAACCGATAAAAAAAAGATGCAAACGAGAAGTGCCAAATTAAACTACGACTTAGCAGATTTGATGGCAGCAATACAAGAACAGCAAAATAAAAAAGAGAAATTACAGCAGTTGTTGGAGGAAAAAGAAAAGAAACAAGAAGAGAGACAACAGCAGTGGCAAGAAAACCTGAAACAGTGGCAACTGGAACAAGAGGAGAAACAGGAAGAAAGTCTCCAACAGTTGAGAGAAAGCCAGGATACAAAAATGGAAAAGATTAGTAAATTTCAAAGTGAATTAAATACATTAAAGGACGAGTCACTGTCTTTTATACAGAGAGGATATATTAACCATGGACCTAATCAGCCCAGACAACAGGAAGCCCCATCCAGACCTTGCAGCTAAACCCTTATGCAGACATCTTCATTCCCGCCAGGAGTCACATTCCAGACATCAGTATCAGCAATAGGGGTGACCCAGTACGAAGGAAGGGGAAAGCCTGCAAGAGCTGGCACAGGATTTGGAAAGTATGGCAAACAAGGCCTGCCTCACTGCACCACCCCATGTCCTCAAGCTGTTGCTGAAGGATCAGTTGGTAG
>NW_013781848.1:0-674 GCF_000517525.1 Limulus polyphemus
AGGATTAGAAATATTAATGATAACATAAAATAAAGACAGTGGATTGTGAAATCGTTCTTGAATGTAGCAGTACTTATTAAGTTGTAGCTTTCAAGCGACGTAGTGGATATTTTTGCAGGGTTAGTTAGAGCAAGTTTGTGTCCCTAACCGTGGGGTAGACGTTATAAGAAATCAGAGAACTGCTTGCACACGAACAGCAAGTCTTCAGAGTGTAAATATGAATGATCGGGACTCGAGTATTGTCTAAAATTTAACAAATAATTAAAATCAACGTTTCATATTTACACAATTCTAAAAACCTAATTGAAGCTGTCAACGGCTTTCACTTTAAAAATACGATCTACAAGTACAATGTTTCGACGTCCTCTTCAGGAGTTATCTGCAAGACATACTAATTTATACACTTTTTTTTTTCCCTTCCACGTGATATTACAGTGCTATTTGTAGTTACGTAATTCCTGTGACGGATTTACTATTATGTTTTTATTTTAATATCGATGTTTGTTTAAATTAAATATATATTTAGAAATGTACATAACTTTTACTGTTAAATCTGTACTGCGAAACTCCCGCCTATTGTAATACGTAACATTCCTTAGTCAACTTTTATATTACATTACACCAAATATTAATGATTTGAATTGATGGCCCTTCATCTCTGTTTAATACTTCTT
>NW_013781849.1:0-671 GCF_000517525.1 Limulus polyphemus
CTTGTCCACGAAACCCGAGGAATAAAGTGGTAAGAGTCTTTCCTCCAATATTTCGACATATTTCGCAAAATTTATGTTGTCAATCAGCACTCCACTAAGCTCGATCTTCCACCAACCCAAACAGCTCCCCAAACCATCACGCTGAAACCACCATGCTTCACAGTTGGCTGTAATCTGTTGAGCCAAAACTCTTGGTGAAGCATTCTCCAGACCCACATCCTTCCACTGTCCGAAAATTGTGCGAATCTTGATTTGTCTGAGAACAATACGGTCTTACAAAAGTCCAGAGGCTTGGTCATAATATCACTTACCCACTTCTTTCGTCTGACTATGTTGGCAGGTCTTAATAAGGGCTTCCGTTTAGCTGCTCTGCAACGATAACCCAATCTGTAGAGAATCCGTTGAACAGATTTCGGGTTCATCCCACCAACTTTGGCCACTTCTGCAGTCGTTAATCTGGGATCCATTTCGATGCTCCTCTTGACAGCCCTTTTTGTCCTCTCAGACGACCAGGACGACCCGGACGCTTCTCAGTTGTTTCCTTGCCGTGTTTCCTCAACTGCACGATGATTCTGTTGACTGTCGAAAGCGGGACTCCCAAATTCTGCGAAATTTGCCGCTGACTTATTCCACCATCTGCTTGACCAACTATCCTTCCTCTAACAAAATCT
>NW_013781850.1:0-672 GCF_000517525.1 Limulus polyphemus
TAATTATTTCACTAAGTAAAAAACAAAAAACATTGACATTACACACCTAAGATAATACTTGCTTAAACTTCACCTGTCAACATATTTTTACTAAATTCTAGGCTTCGAGCTGACTCCTGGCATTACTCTCTTAATAGAAGAGCTTGTCTGTTGAAAAGTGATCATCCAACTCCTAATTAAGTGTTAGCCAATACCTGGTCCGTAGTTGACTCTGGCAAATGGAAATCATCCACCAACAATTTTGTATCTCCGTACATCATCATCACGCTCATACAGTGATGGGGCTCCTAGGTGTCGTATGTAAGCCACGCGAGTGCACCTTAGAGCCCCATAAGGTCATTAGACTCAGAATTAGTCACGTCACGATGATCGCTGACCAATAATATCACTTCCCCATTACTTGAAGTCACACTTCAGCTCTCTTTGTTGGAGACCAAATAGTAGAACTTGATAGAGTGCTGATCCATTCCTCTTCTGGTCCCATCTTAAGTCTTTTGACATCATCTTGGCTTCAGACGATATATTTTTCTGGTCATAAGTTCTATGATGCATAGACATTTCATTATTGACAAGTTAAAGAAACAAAGGAATGTGATAAATGGAAAATAAAAACTTCAAAGAAGAGGCAGGGAACCTTCTTAATGTTTACTTCTATATAGCCAAAACCCTTCT
>NW_013781851.1:0-674 GCF_000517525.1 Limulus polyphemus
CCAGACCCCGCAGCTAAACCCTTATGCAGACATCTTCAGTCCTGTTAGAAGTCACATCCCAGATATGAATGTCAGTAATAGGAGTGATCCAGTACGAAGGAAGCCACAGGAATTCGATGGGAAGGCACCGTGGGAAGCATATAGAGCACAATTTGAGCTACTAGCAGAAATGAATGGATGGACAGAGGAGCAGAAAGCAGTATATCTGGCAACGAGCTTGAAGGGACAACCACTGGAAATACTTGGACAGTTGACAGCAGCGGACAGACACAACTATAGAGCACTGGTAGAGGCTCTGGAACTCAGGTATGGAACCCAGAATCAGTCAGAAGTTTACAGGGCTAGGATTAGGACGAGAGTCCGTGCTAAAGTGGAGAGCCTGCAAGAGCTGGCACAGAACTTGGAAAGTATGGCGCACAAGGCCTACCCAACTGCACCACCCGACTTCCTCAAGTTGTTGCTGAGAGATCAGTTTGTAGACGCATTGGACAGTGCACAACTGAAAATACAAGCGAAGCAAGCACACCCCTTTACTATGCAGGATGCAATGGCCAGAGCTCTTGAATTTGAATCCTACGTTAAGGTACCAATGTTGGTACAGTCATCAGGATTCAAGGCCAGAAAAGGTCAGCTTTCAGAGAGGTTCGAGGGACTTTACTGGCACTGTAATACAC
>NW_013781852.1:0-674 GCF_000517525.1 Limulus polyphemus
ACCCAACTGCACCACCAGATGTCCTCAAGCTATTGCTGAGGGATCGGTTTGTAGACGCCTTGGACAGTCCACAACTGAAGATACAAGTAAAGCAAGCACACCCCCTCTACTATGCAGGATGCAATGGCCAGAGCTCTTGAAGTTGAATCCTACTTTAAATCCAGCACAGAGGTACCAAGGTTGGTACAGTCATCAGGATTCAAGGCCAGAAAAGGTTAGCTTTCAGAGAAGTTTGAGGAACTTTGCTGGCACTGTAACAAACCTGGACACAAGAGAGCTCAATGCCAGTAATTTCAACACAGGGAAGATGCCACGGCAGGAAAGGCTGCTACCCAGAGAGGTTGTTGGAATTGTGGAGAGCAAGGACATATGAGGAGCCAGTGTAAGAAGAATACTATCAATAAGTCAGCTTGGGAAACTAGTAGTGGTTGGTGTTGAGGGATGCCATCGTGAAAGTCCCGACAGCTAAGTGTAAAATGATAAGCACACATAGTGTCTGTGTGACAGGAAAGCTGGATGGCCAAAAGTGCAACTTTGTCATAGATTCTGCATCTCAGTAAACCCTTGTGAGTATCAATGTGCTGGATCACAAAAGAGTACCAGAAGCTATACAGAAGCTCTGTGATGTGACAGGACATTATATAAGGTTGTGGGGACCAGTGTGGGTAATTATT
>NW_013781853.1:0-674 GCF_000517525.1 Limulus polyphemus
CGTTTGGTGACAGGATTCAAGCTCGCCACCGTAGATTGCGAATCTAGCGCCTTAGCCACGAGGCTATGCCAGACGAAAACAAACAAGCTATACTCCTACTGCATACATCAGATGAAAGAGTTAGTTATTCATTAGTGTAGTTGTACTGAAAATATGTATAAATGTGAAGAAAAGAAAATAACACCCAACTGTGTAGATAAATTATACGGTTAATCTACCTCAGTTTTTCTATAACCTTCATCTTTATTTGCAAAAAAATAAAAAAATTACTTTTAAAACAAATATAACTGTTCATCAGAGAGAGTGATTGGACGAAACAGTTTGGCTTTTTCATTTGATATCGTGAAGTTTCCTGTTTCTATTTCTTAACAAAGGAGAAATGCCAATATAGCTCAAAAACAACTGATTGTGCTTTTACCTTAGATATTTGTCATTAACTGAAATACGAAAATCAAATCGCCAGAGTTTGTATTTGTGACTTATTGTACTAATATCGTTTTCTATGTGATTTTAAAAATTAGATATCAGTTATGGCCAACTTAATCCCAAAAACATTATCTAGCTGTATAGGAGTTATTTGGAGAATGTAAAAGCTCTTTGAGTTAGAAAATGGCTACACATAAATCCTGATGTTAATCCAGCTGAAAGTTACTATTAATATTTGATATTTAAAG
>NW_013781854.1:0-672 GCF_000517525.1 Limulus polyphemus
ATTGTATAAAATAACAAGCAGACAAGTAAAGAAAAAAACTTTTCCAAAAAGGAAGGAAACGTAGGGATGGCTAATATCAATCCTTCAAAAACAATACAAACAAGTTTGTAGGGATGGCTAATATCAATCCTTCAAAAACAATGCAAACAAAGTTGTAGGGATGGCTAATATCAATCCTTCAAAAACAATACAAACAAGATTGTAGGGACGGCATTTGCATCATCCGTGTATAAATGCCCATACTATGCATGTATGATGCAAGTGCAATCCCTACATTTACTTCCTTTTTTGAAAGTTTTTCTTTACTTGTTCTATTTTGACTCGCCTTGTTTTAGCTTTGTTTTTAAGTTATTTTTCGAATTACTCTTGGTTTCATATTATTGACCTCTTCTGAAGGTCGCCATATCATTGACGTCTTCTGAAGGTCGTCATATCATTGACGTCTTCTGAAGGTCGCCATATCATTGACGTCTTCTGAAGTTCGTCATATCATTGACGTCTTCTGAAGGTCGCCATATCATTGACGTCTTCTGAAGGTCGCCATATCATTGCCGTATTCTGAAGGTCGTCATATCATTGACGTCTTCTGAAGGTCGCCATATCATTGCCGTATTCTGAAGGTCGTCATATCATTGACGTCTTCTGAAGTCGCCATATCATTGACGTCTTCTG
>NW_013781855.1:0-673 GCF_000517525.1 Limulus polyphemus
ATTTGTTTCAGAGTGTAGCCATTATTATCAATTGTCGAGAGGAAGTTGACCCTTGCAGACAAGCATATCACCCTTTCTGTAATAAACTGGATCATCACCTTTCTTCACCTGTAACTTTGGTGGTCTAATTTCTTTTGGAAGTCCCCTTCTATTCAATCTCTCCAGAGGCACCAGTACCCTGTTCCTTGAGGGCTTCAAAGAGGCCAGGGCTGGAATAGAAGTTATCAACTTATAAATAGTAGCCAAGGTTCAAGTATCCATTATTGCCCATCAGTTTCATACCAACATTATGATACAAGCCTTGCTCTGGTACCACAGGGTTGTTGTCTCAACCAGTATAAACATCCCAGTCTAACAGATAACCTGACTTGCTCTCACACAATGACCACAATTTTATACCCCACATTGTGGGTTTGTTTGATATGTACTGACAAAAGTACATCTGTTCCTTGAACTTCCTCATTGATTCATCAATTGTAAGTTTACAACTTAGAATGTAATACTGCTTATACAGTGGCTTCACAATGTTCATGATAGGAGCAATTTTATACAAAGGATCATATCCTTCCTTTCCATGTGGAACCCTTTGAGAATTTTCACAAAATGAAGGAACGAACTGATCATCTGGTAACAATTACGTGGCAGTCATCTCGATAACCAGGGGTGTGGGCTA
>NW_013781856.1:0-674 GCF_000517525.1 Limulus polyphemus
GATATAGTAAGTCAGATAAACTACAAACAGAAAGTATTGGACAGACTCAGTGAAGTCAGAAATGATTAGCTATTAGCCTGATAAAGCCGCAATGGCGAAATGTTGATAGAATTTTTATTTTTTTTCTATTATCACTATCTAGCATGTAAAGGTTCTTGTTTTGTTGTTTTTTATAACTTTATTGCACTAAAAATGACAAAAACCCCCACCAGTAACACAGCGGTATGTCTGCGGACCTACAACGCTAGAAACCGGGTTTCGATACCCGTGGTGGGCAGAGCACAGATAGCCCATTGTGTAGTTTTGTGCATAAATTCAAACAAACAAAAATGACAAGAGGTGATTTAATCAACTACGTAAGATGAAATAATTAACGGGAGGATACGTAAAATATATCACAAAAGTTTCGTTCTCACAAGCTGAAGCCCCCCAGTGGCACAGCGGTATGTCTGCGGACTTACAACGCTAGAATCCGGGTTTCGATACCCGTGGTGGGCAGAGCACAGATAGCCCATTGTGTAGCTTTGTGCTTAATTACAAATAAACACAAACTGAAAATTTAAATAAACAAATTAATACGAAATTGTCTTTGTTTTTAATTAAATATTTTGATGAAATCCTGCAATTCTGGAGATTTACGTTATGGATTTCACGAATTCCGAAAAAATTATTTC
>NW_013781857.1:0-674 GCF_000517525.1 Limulus polyphemus
TATAACCACCATACTCATCTTTAGCCTTACTAGGTACAACTTCTCCATATATACCAAAGTGTCACTCTAGTTACGGAATTTATAACCACCATACTCATCTTTAGCCTTACTTGGTACAACAACTCCATGAAATCCTAGGTGTAACTCTAGTTACATAATTTATAACCATCATACTCATCATTAGGCTTACTTTGTACAACTACTCCATAAACACCTAGGTATAACTATAGTAACGGAATGTATTACAACAATACTTATCTTTAGCTTTACTTTGTACAACTACTCCATGAACACTTATGTGTAACTCTACTTACATAATTTATAACCACCATACTCATCTTTAGCCTTACTTGGTACAACTACTCCATAAATACCTAGGTGTAACTCTAGTTACCGAATTTATAACCACCATATTCATCTTTAGCCTAACTTTGTACACCTACTCCATGAACACTTAGGTGTAACTCTAGTTACAGAATTTATAACCACCATACTCATCTTTAGCGTTATTTGGTACATCATCTCAACTAACACCTAGGTGGAACTATAGTTTCCGAATTCATAACCACCATCTTCATCTTTAGCTTTACTTGGTACAATTACTTCATGAACACTTAGGTGTAATTCTAGTTACATAATTTATACCCACTATACTCATCTTTAGCCTTACTTTG
>NW_013781858.1:0-674 GCF_000517525.1 Limulus polyphemus
TGTGCCAACTTGATATAACTTCTTTGGAGCATGTCCCTTATGCTTGGGTCCCCTTTTAGCACAATATGTACTGCATGTCCTGCACCATTCTTCCACATCTTGCCTCATACCCATCCAGTAAAATCTTTGTCGTAGGTGACTCAATTTCTTCTTAATTCCGAGATGTCCTCCTGTTAAAGTATCATGGGGCTGACGCAGCACAACTTCCCATAACTTTCTCAGTATAACTGTTTGCCAGGTCGTCACTTTCCCATCTGCAGTTTCCCATCTCCAGAGAAGAATACCATCGTCAAGCTTCAACTAATCCCATTGTGCCCAATAGCTCTTTGTCACAGGGCTCAGACTAGACACCTTCTCCCAAGCAGGGCACAAAACACTTGCTTTTAGAAAATCAATTATTGGCTTCAAAGCTTGGTCTTTCTCCTGCTCTGCTTTGATATCTATATTTGGTTCCACTTCATCATCATCAACTCTTTCAGTCACCTTGACTTCAGCTTGATGGCACCTGGTTAGTTCAACCTCTCTTTTGCAGCAATGTCTGCAGTCACTTTTGCAGGGTCTTTAGCTCAGTCCATCGGCATTACTATGAGATTTTCTCTCTCTGTATTCAATATCATAATTATACTGGTCTATCTTTTTTAGTCCAACGTGCCAGTTGTCCCTTTAATGATCTT
>NW_013781859.1:0-674 GCF_000517525.1 Limulus polyphemus
ATATTAATACATTTTCACATATTCCTACATGTAAATTGCGTTTACTAAGATCTGGTAATGAGCAGTTTTGCTTTAAAGAACAGTGCTTGTTTTGTGGCCAAGCTGCAAAATTATCTGGAAAAACGCGAGGATTAAGTGTGTTTCCTGTCAGAACTATAGACTTCCAAAATAGTATTATCAATGTATGCATTGAACGTGCTGATAGGTGGGCTGATGAGGTCCGAGGACGACTGGAAAGTGTAAGTGACTTGCCCGCAGCAGATGCTATATATCATCAGTCCTGCAGTGTCAATTTTAGAACTAAAAAGTGTATTCCGGAGGTATTTACACCAGAACAACAAACACAAGGGACAAGGGACTACAAAGACACAAACGTACTTTTTTCATTTCTACTAGAAAGAAATCCGTTTATCCAAGATCCTTCATTACGCAATATTGAAACCGGTGTGGCGTCTGATTCATCTGTAAATGTTTAGAACGCAAAAGAAATCGGATCGAAAGTCTTACAAAAATGGTTGGTAAAAATGTGATGGAGTATTCTTTCAAAAGATCCCAGCAAGCAGTAACACTTACTACAAAGCCTGTAGTAGAATTAGATGGCGAGTCAATTCAGGTTGACCCCAGCTACTTTTTCAACGTCTTACAACAGCTGCAACTAGATCGGAAGAAGACAT
>NW_013781860.1:0-674 GCF_000517525.1 Limulus polyphemus
AAAACCGCGAAAATTTCCTATCTCCCCATTATAAATAAATGCCTCAAAGTGATCCAGAATCCAGATCCGGATTTGGATCCTGACTGGTACAAATCCGATCACATTTTATAGAGTTATTAACCGAAAACCGCGAAAATTTCTTATCTCCCCATTATAAATGCCTTTGTCAAAATGATCCAGAATCCTGATCCGGATTTGGATCCTGAACAAACTTGGGGAGGATTGTTCCATACTGACATATATATATATAATATGTTCGTGTACATCGGTTTATTAGATACGCACACACACACACAAACGGCCTCGATTGCAAAACCCTCACCCCCTCCCCATCATTCGGGAGAAAGGTAAATATGTATACAACGTCGTGTTACGTTTGTTAAACATGTAGTTATAAAATATACTGCGTCATGTTGCGTTATAAATTTTGCGTCATGAACGTAAAGAAAAGGTCTACCTTATAATTCTATTTATTGAAATAATTAGTTTATAATCCCTAGCCAGGGGGCCACTTCTATACAACAGTTAATACTTAACACTTAAATACTGAACTATAAAAAAGTGTTAAACAACATAAACATGGACGAGTTACACATTTTAACCTCTAAATTAGATAACATAAACATGGACGAGTTACACATTTTAACCTCTAAATTAGATAACATAAACATCGA
>NW_013781861.1:0-1172 GCF_000517525.1 Limulus polyphemus
GGCTAACGCAGATATCCCTCGTGTAGCTTTGCGCGAAATTAAAACAAACCAATCGCCCGAAAAGTACAGAAACAAGTTGACTCAAAATGCAAATATTATATTTTCAAGCCTACAACTAGGGACTCTAAAAAATGTAAACAAGCTATACTGAATATACAGTATCTACATTATTTTCTCAAGCAACAAATCCCTATTTTGACTCCACCAAAATTAATAAGTACTGTAGACATGGAGTCAAAATAGGGACTTGTAGCTTGAGAGAATAGTATAGACACTATTACCAGCCTAATTTCTTTACTGTTTTTAAAGTCCCCAGTTGTAGGCTTGAAAATATAATCTTTGCATTTTGATTCACCTTGTTTCTGCACTTTTTTGACGATCCCTATTTCCCCTTTTTAAGTTAGCAATTTTTTATTATTTTGTTATATATATACTAGCTTCTAAGCAATATAAGAAAGTTTCAGTGTGTTATTTTCCATAGAGTTGAAGTAATTATAATGGCATAAAAACGACATATTTTTGATCGTTTTACAACGACTTGCAAGTTAAAATCTGGGGTTTGACTCTCCGCGGTGGACAGTGTAGCTAATCTAACAAACATACCAAGATTAATATATCTTATTACGTTGATCAGTCTAAGTTTGTACGTGTTAATGTAACTAAATGTTTTAGTAAACAGAAATTAGGACTTCGGTTGCACTCCGTTATCTCCAAAACCTTCCATCAGCTGAACGATTAAGTGTCTTGTAGTTAAACCGTTATTTTAAATTAGAAATAACAACCTATGTTTCCACAGGTGTTGTTATGACATATAGTTAATCAAGTACGAACAACTGTTCCAAAAAATTATGTATTTTTAAGACTTGGAAATTAATATCAAATTTCACCACTTATATTTTCTCTTAGTTAAAATAAGAAGTTTTCTTGTAATTGTAACGAATCCCATTGTGACCAATACTTCTTTGTCCTTGGACTGTATTGAGTCACTGTGTACCATGAAAATTGTTCTGCAACATTCCTCATACATTTTGTCTGACCACCTTTCGATTGAATGTTACACCACAATACACAGCGTTGTCACAAGTAAATAGACACCACCTTTTCAAGAAAAAATGAAATTTTTTCAGTCATATTCACATGAATTGATATATTTATAATTTAATTAAGATCTA
>NW_013781862.1:0-673 GCF_000517525.1 Limulus polyphemus
CCACCCAGCCCATGCTAGTATCCAACAGAATGTTAATTAAGTATGGAACTAATTAAACAAAAGAGACAATGAAATATATTTCTAACCATAAGTTAAAGTAAAAAGCATCATTAAAATCCTAAACTAAATGACGTGACTTTAACATAGACATTCTCCATTATAATTCTAACCTTTTAGATCTGATCTTTATTCACAGATTTCCATTGTCTCTGGCACATGGTAAAGTTTTCTGTCTTTATCTGCTTACTGTGATGAATAGATTTAATTCTTAATTTCGTTTAACTCAGATTCTAACTCGACGGAGGAGGTGAGATTGCATAATTTACAAACAACTTCCGAAAACAAAATCTGGTTTGTAAGAATCATAAAAGTAAGGAAAATTAAAGGATTGTTAGCTTAACAGTACGAAGTAATGAAAGTGAACATGAAACAGCCAATGAAAACTGAAATAGCTGTCAGGATCCAAATAAAATTACATAATAATATATGATTTACAAACAACTTTAGAAAACAAAATCTGATTGGTAAGAATCATAAAAGTAAAGAAAATTTAGCTTAATAGTACAAAGTCCTGAAAGTGAATCTAAAACAGGCAATAGAAACTAGAACATCTAAAACTAAAATGGTACATCCATATATATATATATATATATATATATATATATATATATAT
>NW_013781863.1:0-662 GCF_000517525.1 Limulus polyphemus
GAAAGTGTTGGTCTCTTGAAGTATGTCTATACCATGTACTTTGTTTTTTGAAAGTGTTGATCTATTGAAATAAGTCAACATCCTATGTTTTTTTTTTGAAAATGTTGGAATATCGAAGTAGGTCTACTCCATATATTTTGTTTTTTTAAAGTGTTGGACTATCAAAGTAGGTGTACACCAGGTATTTTGTTTTTTGAAAGTGTTGGAAAATTGATGTAGCTCTACACCATGAATTTTGTCTTTGAAAGTGTTGGAATATCGAAGAAGGTCTATACCATGTACTTTATTTATTGAAAGTGTTGGTCTATTGAAATAAGTCAACATCCTATGTTTTTTTTTGAAAGTGTTGGTCTGTTGAAGTAGGTCTATACCATGTACTTTGTTTTTCAAATGTTGATCTATTGAAATAAGTCAAAATCTTATAATTTGTTTTTTGAAAGTGTTGGTATGTTGAAGTAGGTCTATACCATGTAATTTGGTTTATTAAGTGGTGGACTAATGACGAAGGTCTACACCATATACTTTGTTTTTTGTAAAGTGTTAGAATATCAAAAGTAGGTCTTCATATGTTTTTTAAAGTGTTGGATGATTAAAGTAGGTATACAACATATACTTTTTTGGAATATCGATGTAGGTCTACACCATATATTTGTTTTTTAAAG
>NW_013781864.1:0-674 GCF_000517525.1 Limulus polyphemus
TCATACACTTTTATCCCTAAAATATTAACGTATAAAGTTATAAAGTATCTTAAATCCCTGATTAAAATATTAATGCAAAGCATTATCACTCATTTCCAACTCCTACCCGCTATTGTTGTAAGGACAGGAAAGCCACTGTAGATTATTTTATTTTTGTTATTGTTATTTTTGTTTGTATTACAGGATTTTTCATTACACTAAATTCACGTGTGTTGGGAATAACCTCCATCTAGACCAGTAATATACATTTATTGCATATCTTTAACCTATTCTCAGAAAAGTAATATATATATATATATATATATATATACACAGCACGAAGCTCCAACATACGCCTATGATATTAATCTATACTAGCAGAGACCCGCAAAACATTTCCGGTCAAATTAGTATCTTTATCGTAGCAGAACTTTTTTTTTAAATACAACATTTCTAGCACAATAGCAAATATGTAAATACACTTGTATATACGCCGTACTTTATAAAACTTTAACTTATGTTAGGCCTAAGTTCGATAAAGAGATAAATTAACACTGTAACCTCTGTACCTTTTTTTTTTTACTTTAGTTTAGTTAGGACCAAACTTTACTCTACTTGATACTATCGATAAATAAACTTATAATGTTATTCTACGACCTAACGTCAAACCTTTTTTTAAAAACTTTGATAAGTTT
>NW_013781865.1:0-820 GCF_000517525.1 Limulus polyphemus
CCTAATGATTATAATTATACTAGTGTTTAGCCGGTAAAAAATGAAGGGGAAAGTGCTACCACCCCCACCCCATAGTATACCCTATCATCACACTTCATAGCTAACTGTAATAAATCAATTTTGCGAAATCAAGCTTGAGGCAGAAAGAGGCAGAAAGTAAGCAGGTCAAAATAATTCATGAAATGAATTTGTCGCGCATTCAAAAAATAATTATTGGTAAAAATCAGTTATTCTAGCAACTTCTACCCCCCCCCAGTGGCACAGCGGTATGTCTGCGGACTTACAACGCTATAATCCGGGTTTCGATACCCGTGGTGGGCAGAGCGCAGATAGCCCATTGTGTAGCTTTATGCTTAATTAGAAACAAACAATGAGCAACTTCTAATATATAGAAAAGCCAGTGCGTTTTGGTAACAGTACGCTCCAACAATGGCCTTTTTTGTTATATTTATAAAAGCATAACCTAATATTGTTGTTAGTCTATGTACTGAAAGAGATAAAAAGAAGTGTGTTTTATAGGTCAAACCAGTAAGGAGTTAATATATATATATATATATATTAATATATAACTGTGGATACAACGTTTCGGGTAATGCCCTTCTTCAGGTATCACAGTAAATCCGTAAACGAACACATTCCACATCGAAGGTCGCGTGACGTGACAATGTAACAAATATACAATGCTTATATAGAATTGAAACAATAGAAAGTGATATATATATATATATACATACATACATACAAACGCGCGCGCACACATATCAATAGGTATATATATATATATATATATATATATACACACGTATAGATATACTACTTA
>NW_013781866.1:0-677 GCF_000517525.1 Limulus polyphemus
ATGGTGCTCCATCTTTCTGGAACAACGATGTGTTCTTGTCCAGGAAACTCCAGGAATAAAGTAGCAAGAGTTCTTCCTCCAATATTTCGACGTATTTCGCAAAATTTATGTTGCCAACGCACTCCACTAAGTCGATCTCTCACCAACCCAAACAGCTCCCCAAACCATCACGCTGAAACCACCATGCTTGACAGTTGGCTGCAATCTGTTGAGCCAAAACTCTTGCTGAGGCATTCTCCAGACCCATATCCTTCCACTGTCCGAAAATTGAGCGAATCTTGATTCGTCTGAGAACAATACAGCTTTCCAAAAGTTCAAAGGCTTGGTCATCATATCACTTGCCCATTCCTTTCGTCTGACTATGTTGGCAGGTCTCAATAAGGGCTTCCGTCTAGCTGCTCTGCGACGATAACCCAATCTGTGTAGAATCCGTTGAACAGATTTTGGGCTCATCCCACCAACTTTGGCAACTTCTGCAGTCGTTAATCTGGGATCCATTTCGATGCTCCTCTTGACAGCCCTTTTTGTCCTCTTCGATGGACCAGAATGACCCGGGCACTGCTCAGTTGTTTCCTTGCCGTGTTTCCTGAACTGCACGATGATTCTGTTGACTGTCGAAATCGGGATTCCAAAATTCTGCGAAATTTGTCGCTGACTTATTCCACCATCTGCTTGAC
>NW_013781867.1:0-672 GCF_000517525.1 Limulus polyphemus
TTCTTGCAAAGGCGAATTTGAGTTGCACACTAGATGAACAGTCACGAAAAAGAATATTTGATGAACTATAAAGCACTAAAAAACAATGAAGCGAAATATTAACACGTGTTAAAACAGGATGGGATAAAACATTTGACGAGTATCGGCTATACCTGAAAAGAAGACAAAGTGTTGAAATAGAAAATGTGGCACGTGTTTATAAATGTTATCGTCGCATTAATATATACTTCAATAACACACCAATAGTAAGCTTTCAAAATAAGTCGAAATATTTTGAAAAGCAAACCGAAGGAAAAGGACCATTTTCTACAGATAAATCAGAATTTATTTTGTCCAACGTTTCGCCTTTACAATTTCTTCAGAGCTCACAAAAAAAACAACTAGTGAATACGATAAGATACGTTAGTTTATAAGTTAAGTTGTTCTTTCCTGCGACGTTAAAAACATCGTACTTGGAAAACAACAGAAATTAAATATATATAAACAATCATCAATACAATTTAAGCTATTAACTACTCAGAAGTTTAATTTAATTTAAATCAGCAATTATTAGACAATAATGTTCTTCCAAGGATGATGTTCTTAGTGTCACGAGAAGGAACATCGCAACGTTTTAACACTACATTCCTTATTCAGTTCCATAGATTGTTTTCAAGAAGAATCTATAATAGT
>NW_013781868.1:0-674 GCF_000517525.1 Limulus polyphemus
GCATTGTAATGTTTACTGATAATCTGCCAAATTTTGTTAACATTTGCTTAATAATTTAAAAGTTATAGCATGTAAACTATAACAAGCACAAAATGGTTATGAGGTCGGTCCCAGGAACTGAGCCCGTACTGAAAGAGTTAATTAAATATAACAATAAATAAGAAGTAGAACAGAAAATAAATACTTTCAACTATAACAAAAAAATACAAGAAACATTATTATCAATCATTTTTTTACACATTAAACACACACCTTGGATAGAAGTGTAGTTATGACAGTGGTCCTTATTCAACATTAAAATTGTTAGAGTTCATTTTGTTGTTAATGTTAGAGTACATTTTTTTTTAACTTATTCTACTATAACACTTCTTTCGCATCTTGACATAATGTTTTGAGACAACAAGGGACCTATTGGTCCATCTCAGCTGTTTCATCCTCTAAACTAAATTATAATAATTTTTTAAAAAATCTTAAAGCCAGCCCTTATCATTCATATACTTATCAAGCTTTTTCTTAAACTCATTTAAATTTATTGCCTCTACAACATTTGAAGACAACCCATTCCAAAGGCTAACCACCTGTTAGAAAGTTAAAACTGTCTTAGCTGAAGATGACTCCTACCTTGCCAAAATTTATACTTGTGTCCCCTAGTCCTACTATTCTCACTATTAAAA
>NW_013781869.1:0-674 GCF_000517525.1 Limulus polyphemus
TTGTAATTATGTCCATCAATTACTGTTAGGAATTCCTAGGTACGTTTACATAGAAAATGAATGATAATAAGTTTGCCAGTTCTTTACACTGACTGTTGTGAGAGGGGGAAAAACCCCATATAAAAGTTCCTGGTATAATTCAGTATCTGGACTCCACTTGGTGTGAGTGGTAGTAAATAAATCAATAATTTACCAGTCAAAATTTATTTGTTTGTTTCTTTGAAGTTAAGCACAAAACTACACAATAGGCAATAAGTCCGCAGACACACCGCTCTGCCACCAGGGGGCAGGAGTTAAAATGAAGGCAAGGAATACTACCAACGCCAAAGTGTAAAAAACAACAACAAAAAAACAATAGTATAAACATTCCTGAATACGTAAGCGTAGTTTTGAGATAAAATTGTGGACATATTGATTAAATTCTTCCAAGTTATTACTTACTGATCCCGGAACGAACGAGCTGGTAAAAAGTACTTATCATTTTCGTTCTTCCAACACTCCTGTTCCAGGGACTATAATGTGGTTCAAATATTGCTATACATTATTCATTACCTTTTCTCATCAATTCGTAGAATTATAACTCTCTAATTCGGGATTCGACCACCGCAGTAGACAGAGCGCAGATACCCTATTATTACGTAAACCCCCCCCCCCTTCCGTCAAATATTGCTATA
>NW_013781870.1:0-673 GCF_000517525.1 Limulus polyphemus
ATCGATGCCTCTTGCAGGCTTAGAATGTTGATGTCGATGCCTCCTGCAGGCTTAGAATGTTGATGCCGATGCCTCCTGCAGGCTTAGAATGTTGATATCGATGCCTCCCGCAGGCTTAGAAGCAAAACCTTTCTTACAATATTTTCTTTTATTTCTAGTCTCCTATGATGACGAGATGCTACTTATTTTTAAATATAAGGCTGATACTAGCAAAAACCACCCAGTGGCACAGCGGACGTACAACGCTAGAAACCGAGATTAGATACCCGTGGTAGGCAGAGCACAGATAGCCCATTGTGTAGCTTTGTGCTTAACTTCAAACAAAAATACTAGCAAAAAAAATCATTCTTGAGATATATACAATTTGTCTTTTTATAATTAATTTATATTCTCAATTTCATACTAACCAAAATTTTCATTTTCATCATAAACATTCAACTCATTTTGATTCCAAAAGTGTGTCTGTTTTCTTCCTATGCAATCTTTACCAAGCTTAAATTGTATTGAGGTAGGATGTATGTGTTTTTTTAAACCTATAGCATCATAAGTAAAAACTTATAAAACCATACGTTAACACACTAACAATCACCCCCCCCCAATATTATTAAATATGCTGTATTATTTAGAACACAAAGAGTTATTGAAATACAAATATTACAAGAATATTATTAAA
>NW_013781871.1:0-674 GCF_000517525.1 Limulus polyphemus
CATTAGGGTTTAGCTGCGGGCGTCTGTAAGGGGCTTGCCATTGTCTGGGGCTGATTAAGTCGATGGTCAATGTATCCTCCTTGTGTAAAAGACAAAAAGTCGTCCTTTAACGTATCTAATTCGCTTTTAAATTTACTAATGTTTTCCATTTTTACTTCTTGCCACTGTTGTAGTCTCTTTTCTTGTTTCTTTTCTTTTTCCTCCAACAAGTGCTGTAACTTTTCTTCTTGTTTATTTTCTTTCTCCTCCAACAACTGCTGTAATTTCTGTTCTTGTTTATTTTGTTGTTCGAGCTGCCACTGTTGCAGGTTTTCTTGTCACTGCTGTAATCTTTCTTCTTGTTTCTTTTGCTGTTCTTGTATTGCTGCCATCAAATCTGCTAAACTGTAGTTTGATTTGCCGCTCCTCGTTTCCATCTTCTCTTCTGACACCAAATTGTTACGTCTCTGTTTGTTAATTGATTTCCCGTAAATTCGTTCCGACGAAACTTTAGCGACATAAGTCCTTACTTAATAAAACTGGTTTATTCTTTCCGAATATAACTTTACCGATACACTCAACTTCAACAATCGCGCTTAAACAAACGCTATAACAACGAACGTGCTCAATAATACTCTCTGACTGCAGATCAATTACTCACTGTCTACACACACACATTATTCCGTCACGTTGTC
>NW_013781872.1:0-674 GCF_000517525.1 Limulus polyphemus
GTCCTCTTAGTCCATTTTCCTCCAGATTTTGTTGACTCTGAAAACGGGTTTTTAGTTTTTCTTCTACTAGATTTTTACGGTCATTTTAGCATTTCTTATACTATATTTTAATAACTTTTATTATGGTCTTTTTAATCCTTCTTAAACTAGATTTTGTCGATATTGATAACGGTATTTTAGTCCTTCCTTCGCAAGATTTTGTTAAATTTAATAACGGTCTTTTTAGTCCTTCTTCCACTATATTTTTCGACTGTTATAACGGTCTTTTAGTCTTCCTTCCACTAGATTTTGTTGACATTGATAAGGGTCTTTTTAAACCGTTTTCCACTAGATTTTGTTGAGTTTGAAAACGGATTTTTAGTTTTTCTTCTACTAGATTTTGTCGACTTTCGTAACTGTCTTTTTTTTAGCCTTTTTAAACTAGATTTTTTTTTACTTTGCTAACGGTCTTTTTAGTATTTCTTACACTAGATTATAATGACTTTCATAATTGTCTTTTTAGTCCTTCTTGCACTAGATTTTGTTGTCATTGATAACGGTATTTTAGTCCTTCCTCCGCAACATTTTGTCAACTTTAATGACGGTCATTTTCGGCTTTCATCCACTTTATTTTGTCGACTATTATAACAGTCATTTGACCCTTTATTATACTATATTTTAATAACTTTTATAAT
>NW_013781873.1:0-673 GCF_000517525.1 Limulus polyphemus
TAAATTAGGGATAGCTAGCGCAGATAGCCCTCGTGTAGCTTTGCGCGAAATTAAAAAAACAAACAAAAACAAACTATTAGATCTGACATCGTAGTAAGACTAACAGAATACTGTTAGATCTGACATCATCATAGTAAGGTTAACAGAGTACTATTAACATCTAGTGTCATAGTAAGGCTAACATTGCAAATGACGTCACAGGAAAGCAAAAAGTATCAGAAAAGATATATGAAAATATACGTGAATTGTTTTAAATAAGTATATGAAAGTTTTTAATGCTTGAATCTTTACACTAATTAGATGTATCATGTTGGAAGAACGTGTCCTCAAGTGAAAGCTAATAGCGATATAACGTGTCCCCAAGTGAAAGCCAATAGCGATATAACGTGTCCCCAAGTAAAAGCCAATAGCGATATAACGTGACCCCAATGAAAGCCAATAGCGATATAACGTGTCCCCAAGTGAAATCTAAAAGCGATCTAAAGTGTCCCCAAGTGAAAGCTAATAGCGGTATAACGTGTTCCCAAGTGAAAGCCAATAGCGATATAACGTGACCCCAAATGAAAGCCAATAGCGATATAACGTGTCCCCAAGTGAAAGCTAAAAGCGATCTAAAGTGTCCCCAAGTGAAAGCTAATAGCGGTATAACGTGTTCCCAAGTGAAAGCCAATAG
>NW_013781874.1:0-676 GCF_000517525.1 Limulus polyphemus
CAGGCCTGTGAAGTTGAACTTTATAAAAGTTGTTTTGGTTTTAATAACAGATTTTCCTTAATTCAGATATGTGGATTTCAAAAATAATATAAATTTTTTTCTATCTCATAAGGATTTTTTTTTTACAAATCGGGAAGAAAAAACTTACTTGGATCAAATTATTATTTCATTTACCACAATGAAGATTTTTTATTATGTTTGTTGACAAAAATACAAACTGAATAAAAGGAAAGAGCAATTATGTCAAATGAATATGCATCCTCATTCATCTCAATTATTTTGTGAAATCTATGCCTTTTAGTCTCAAAACTACGTGTTGTGGTATTTCTTTTATATATTGCATCATGACGTTTTGTGAAAAATCTGTATGTGATGGAGAAAAATGGATATCATTTTTGGATTCAGTGTACAGGAATTACTGTACAAACTTAAAGACAATAAAACCATTGCAGGCCAGTGTAATTGGAAAAAGTTGAGGCTCATGCAACAAGTTAGCCAAAGACTCAGCAAAAACACAATAGGAGGAAGAACATCACATAGATATGTAATCAAAGCTATAAACGATAAAGGTAGGGTTACCTGTTTTATTGAAGGAAGGGAAAAAACAGAAGCAAAAACAGTTGGTTGGAACAGCTGGAAAAATTCATCAAAGTAGAGGCAGGCACAGCCAAAACAT
>NW_013781875.1:0-1091 GCF_000517525.1 Limulus polyphemus
TCTTAAATCCACTTGAGGGTAGTAACGACCAAGTATGCGTTTAAGTTGATTTTTTTAAATTTAAGCTTTATTTGCCAGTATAAGGAAGACACAAGTATATAGTAAGTTTAGGAACAGTTGGTATCTTAATTGGATTTGTGAGTTTCTTTGTTAGGAAGGTGTAGGTAATGTTTTCTAATAACTGTTGATACACTTTGATAGCTTTATCCCGTTTACGTATAAACGAAACCTTGCCTACTAAACAGAGCTTACAACATGTGCTCCACATATCTTAATCTACACTCGTTCTTACATGACAGCCTGAAACGTAACTGCTATCCACAACACTTGGTCTTCAATGTCAGCCAAGTATACTTTCTGTATGTTCTCCATGCCTATGAGCTCAATAGTTACCCACACTGGTCCCCACAACCTTGCATAACGTCCTGTCATACCAAAGAGCTTCAGTATGGCTTCTGGTACGCCTTTGTGATCCAGCACCTTGATACTCACAAGGGTTTGCTGAGATGCAGAATCTATGACTAAGTTGCACCTTTGGACATCCAGCTTTCCTGTCACATAGACACTATGTGTGCTTGTCATTTTACACTTAGCTGTTGGGACTTTCATGATGGGGGTTGGTGGGCGTCCCTCAGCACAAACCACTACTGGGTTACCGAAGCAGACTTATTGGTCCAGTGTAAGAAGAATACAAGAAAGGCTGTTGGAACTGTGGGGAGCAAGGACATCTGAGGAGCCAATGTAAGAAAAATACCACCAATAAGTCAGCTTCGGGAAACCAGTAGTGGTTGGTGCTAAGGGACGCCCTCTCCCCTGTGTTGAAGTTGCCAACATTGAGCTCTCTTGTGCCCAGGTTTGTTACAGTGCCAGCAAAGTCCCTCAAACTTCTCTGAAATCTGGCCTTTTCTGGCCTTGAATCCAGATGACTGTACCAACCTTGGTACCTCTGTGCTGGACCTAACGTAGGATTCAAATTCGAGAGCTCTGGCCATCGCATCCTGCATGGTAGAGGAGTGTGCCTGCTTCACTTGTATCTTAAGTTGTGGACTGTCCAAGGCATCTACGAACTGATCCCTCAGCAACAACTTGAG
>NW_013781876.1:0-673 GCF_000517525.1 Limulus polyphemus
GTGGGGTAGTCTGCGGAGTCTTTTACTCCGCCGAAGTGGTCCGCATAGACGAAAAGTTTGCGAACTACTCACTTATAGTAACTATGGTCACACAGTAACACTAGTAGTGTTCGAACAATTTTTTTATATTATTACCACTATCATAAAGCTGAACGATTAAAGTAAAAATTACTAACACTGAAAATTAATTAAAGCCTTTCGAAATAGTGAGGGTAATTGTTTGTTTTCTAATACATATCAAAGATGAAGTTAATGTTCATCACATGTCCAGACATGTTGCTAAGAATATATTCAAATGGTTGAGATTAGAGATTTTTATTGAAGGCATTTCAGACGGCTTAAGAAAACTCTTGAACAATTATCATATATTATACAAACCCAAACTATACTCTATTTGTCTCTGGTGTTTCTGATATATTTTTTTCTTTGTTCATGTAATTTGTCAGTAATACAGAATAACCTCTCAACTTGTTCATGTAATTTATCAGTAATACAGAATGACCTCTCAACTTGTCCATGTAATTTGTCGGTAATACAGAATGACCTCTCAACTTGTTCATGTAATTTATCAGTAATACAGAATGACCTCTCAACTTGTCCATGTAATTTGTCAGTAATACAGAATGGCCTCTCAACTTGTTCATGTAATTTGTCAGTAATACAGAATGGCCTC
>NW_013781877.1:0-674 GCF_000517525.1 Limulus polyphemus
TCGCCTCATACCTATCCAGTAAAATCTTTGTCGTAGGTGACTCAATGTCTTCTTAATTCCGAGATGTCCTCCTGTTAAATTATCATAGGATTGACACAGCACAACTTCCCGTAACTTCCCCGGTATAACTGTTTGTCAAGTCGTCACTTTCCCATCGGTAGTTTACCATCTCCGTACAAGAATACCATCTTCAACCTTTAATTGGTCCTATTGTACCCAATAGTGCTTTGTCACAGGGCTTAGACTAGACACCTTCTCCCAAGCAGGGCGCAAAACACTTGTTTTTAGAAAATCAATTATATGCTTCAAATCTTGGTCTTTCTCCTGCTCTGCTTTAATATTTATACCTGGTTCCACTTCGTCATCATCAACTTCTTCAGTCACTTTGACTTCACCTTGATGGCACCTAATTAGTTCAACCTCTTTTTTAACAGTTACCGGAACTTGCCCTTTGTTGTTCCCAAACGTTATTTTATCAAAATCAATTACAAACTTCCTTGGTAGTAGATAGTCCAATCCTAATATGCATTCGTCTTCCATGTCAGCCAAGTATACTTTCTGTCTGTCCTTTATGCCCTTGAGCTCAATAGTCACCCACACTGGTCCCCACAATCTTTTAGAATGTCCTGTCACACCATAAAGCTTCTCTATGGCTTCTGGTACTCCTTCGTGAT
>NW_013781878.1:0-1143 GCF_000517525.1 Limulus polyphemus
TGATTAACAACTTTCGTGTCACTTATACGATCATTCTGACTATGATCTGTTTATTTTTATGTCCAGAGTATGTTTCGTCTGATCTTTCTACTCTTTAATTCTTGAAATTTTCAGTTGGTAGCAGTTTCCGCTTTTATCTATTTTTATCATGTTTTACACGTGTGTTGTTGAATTCAATTTCAATTACTGTTAACTTCAGTTAACCTGGTCATTCCTTTTATTTTGTTATTATAATATCATTCAAGTCAGTGATATACACAAATGTCTTTTGGTTAATATCTGCTTTAACAAATGTTTTCGTGTCTTTGTTTTTCCCTTAAATATTTTTTCCCTAAACTGATACACGTGTATATTTCTTACTTAGTTTCGTATACCACTGTGGTATACTCAGATGCACTGATAATCTTACAGTTAAAACAGGAGAAACGACAGAAATATTTCATAGAGGTAAAACTAAAGAGAATGTCCATAATGTACTTGAAGTGGAAAGAGACACAACTCTGAACAGGTGAGGCCAGAGCGCTCAACGCAGACAGCCCTACTCTCGAACTGGAGAGAACTCTATATCAGACAAAAATCTGAAAATAAAAAAGAGAGATAACCACTATATATTTTTTACAATACAGTAAAATATCCCAGGTATTACGTTATTATTAAACTTCTCTACGACACCATCCTGGGAGAAAGTTCAGTAACAGTAAATAGAAATAATATATGATAATGTGTGACTAGAACGAAAATAAGATTAAAACATACTATAGCTGATATAGATGCAATTCGTGCACATGCGTAGAATTCGTGCCAAAAAATTAAAAACTTTTGGTAAATTAAATCTGTTCACATTTCTGTGCCAAAAAAAAGGAAAGAAAGTACATATTTCCTCCATATTGTTCTATCTTTGGACGACGAGTGTTTAATGTTATTCTGTCTCTGGACGACGAATGTTTAATGTTATTCTATCTCTGGACGACGAATGTTTAATGTTATTCTATCTTTGGACGACGAATGTTTAATGTTATTCTATCTTTGGACGACGAGTGTTTAATGTTATTCTATCTTTGGACGACAAGTGTTTAATGTTATTCTGTCTTTGGACGACGAGTGTTTAATGTTATTCTATCTTTGGACCACGAGTGTTTAATG
>NW_013781879.1:0-674 GCF_000517525.1 Limulus polyphemus
CTCTGTATAACTGTTTGCCAGGTCGTCACTTTCCAATCTGCAGTGTCCCATCTCCAGATAAGAATACCATCTTCAAGCTTCAACTGGTCCCATTGTGCCCAATAGTTCTTTGTCACAGGGCTTAAGCTAGACACCTTCTCCCAAGCAGGGCACAAAACACTTGCTTTTAGAAAATCAATTATTGGCTTCAAATCTGTTTTGCTTTAATATCTATATCTGGTTCCACTTCACCATCATCAACTCCTTCAGTCACTTTGACTTCAGCTTATGGCACCTAATCAGTTGAACCTCTCTTTTAACAGTTACCGGAATCTGACCTTTGTTGCTTCCAATCGTCAATTTATCGAAGTTAACTACACACTTCCTCGGTAGTAGATAGTCCAATCCTAATATGCATTGGTCTTCAATGTCAGCCAAGTATACTTTCTATCTGTTCTTAATGCCCATGAGCTCGATAGTTACCCACACTGGTCCCCACAACCTTACATAATGTCCTGTCACACCACAGAGCTTCTGTCTGGCTTCTGGTACTCCTTTGGGATCTAGCATTTTGATACTCACAAGGATTTGCTGAGATGCAGGATCTATGACAAAGTTGCATCTTTGGCCATCATGCTTTCCTGTCACGTAGACACTATGCGTGCTTGTCCATTTTACTACTTAAGTCTGTTGGG
>NW_013781880.1:0-675 GCF_000517525.1 Limulus polyphemus
ATTTGAGAGGCTGATGGAAAGAGTACTGGAAGGCCTACAATGGAGGATAGCTCTAGTGTACCTGAATGATGTCATTGTGTTTGCAACAATGTTTGATGAGGAAGTATCCCGGCTAGAGGAAGTATTCATGCATTTGAAAGCAGCAAACCTCAAACTCTATCCCAAGAAATGCCACTTGTTCCAGAAGGAGATGCTTTACTTTGGTCACATTGTAAGTGGGTATGGTGTGCGAAATGATCCTGAAAAGGTGAAAGCAGTGCATGATTGGCCAACACCAGACAATGTGGGAGAGTTAAGAAGTTTCTTGGGACTCTGTACCTATTACCGGAAGTTTGTGAAGGACTTTGCAACTATAGCTGTTCCACTACATGATTTCACAAAAAAGGCCAAAAGTTCGAATGGACAGTTTCTTGCCAGCATGCTTTCATGGCCTCAGCTCCACTTTTGAGGCTTCCAAGTCCCTCGCTGCCGTAGATTGTGGATTGTGATGCTTGTAATGTTGGAATTGGAGGAGTGTTGTCTCAGAAAGTGGGAGAAAACAAACAGTTAGTGGCCTACTTCAGTAAGGTCTTGAGTAGACCAGAGAGGAACTACTGTGTAACATGGAGGGAACTCCTTGCTATAGTAAAGAGTCTGACATATTTCCATCCTTACCTCTATGGGGTTAGGTTTACC
>NW_013781881.1:0-1090 GCF_000517525.1 Limulus polyphemus
GACACAGTGATACAGGATGACACGAGGAAGGTCATGAAGGGGTTGGATGTTGGAACCACCCATCTTCTATATAAATACACATCAATATGTGTGTATCTATCTGTTTCTTATACGTTTCCGCATTTCTTAATCAATCAGCACCAAACTTGACACAGTAATACAGGATGACATGAGAAAGGTCCTGGGGGGGGGAATTGGACCCCTCATATAATTTCATATTGATAGAATTCTTGAAAATAGTATATCTTTCGTTTTAGTATTGCTATCTTTATGTATTTTTATTGCACTTTAATGTTTATTATGTGAAGGAAAAAGAATAGAAGCACAATTTCCTAACCTTTGTTACAAACGAGTTTTTATTTCACCCGTCCAATGGACGGATACTCCAGCTATTATACACACACATATATATATAGATTTGTTTGTTTGTTTGTTTTTGAATTTCGCGCAAAGCTACAGGAGGGCTATCTGCGCTAGCCGTCCCTAATTTAGCAGTGTAAGACTAGAGGGAAGGCAGCTAGTCATCACCACCCACCGCCAACTCTTGGGCTACTCTTTTATCAACGAATAGTGGGATTTACCGTCACATTATAACGCCACCACGGCTGAAAGGGTGAGCATATTTGGTGTGACAGGGATTCGAACCCGCGACCCTCAGATTGCGAGTCGAGTGCCTTAACCACCTGGCCATGCCGGGCCATATATATAGATAGAGAGAGATGTTCCCGCTTCTCGTAACCTTCTTTTTTAAAGTTGAAGCACATATCATATATGTATATATAATATAAGGTTCGTTTATTACGTTGTTTTATGAATCTATTCTCTGGCTACCAAAACGAACATTTTAAAGCTGTTGTTTTACAACTAGCGTTCAGCGTGTACAGGAAAACTTAATAATTTGTTTTTGTTGTATTACTTTATTATAGTATCTTACATTAGAACTGGGGACAGCATGGTCTAGTGGCTAGTACTTTAAATTTATAGCCGGAAGGTTGTGTAGGACTGTAATTTATCAAGATGGAGAAATGAAAAACATCAAACAAGCTGAGAAGAAATGAAAATACACAAATATTATTCCCGAAGCAGTTGA
>NW_013781882.1:0-672 GCF_000517525.1 Limulus polyphemus
GGAAACAACAAAGGCCAAATTCCGGCAAGATTTGCTGCATCTGTTGATTTGCATGTCGCAGCACTTAAGTCAACTACAGTACCCCCTATGTCAGAGAAGATAATTTGGGTTAGAATAAAAGAACATCCCCAAGGAAGCCCGATGTTTCTGGAAGCAGTGGAAGACCCATCCAGGCCAGCAGATGTGAAGATTGGAAGGTCAATTGTGGTAGGTCATCGAGTAGTACCAATAACAGTGGCTAATTTCTCTAAGTGTGAGCAGACACTTAAGGAAGAGTCATTGTTGGGTGTGTGCCAGGAGGTAGAGCCAGTCAATGTTGAGGCAAGAATTACAACCATAAAGAAAGGACACCCACTCCCAGAACATTTAGCTGACCTCTATAAGGAGAGCATAGTCCATTTGTCATCATCACAGCCTCTTCAGGTTAGAGAACTCTTGGCAAGTTATGCAGACGTCTTGTCAAAAAAAGATCATGACCTCGGCTGCACAGACCTTGTAGAGCACAAAATAAACATGGGCAATCACCATCCAATAAAGACCCCTCTAAGGAGAATAGCTCTGTCAAAGCGACAAGAGATGGAGAAGGTCATGGATGGTCTAATTAAGAAAGGGATAGTCGAGAAATCAGATAGTCCTTGGTCAGCTCCCGTCGTGTTAGTCCAGAAGAATGAT
>NW_013781883.1:0-674 GCF_000517525.1 Limulus polyphemus
TCAGCTCAACCTCTCTTTTAACAGTTACCAGAACTTGGCTTTTGTTATTCCCGAACGTCATTTTATCAAAATCAATTACAAACTTTCTCGGTAGTAGATAGTCTAATCTTAATATGCATTCGTCTTCAATATCAGCCAAGTATACTTTCTGTCTGTCCATTATACCCATGAGCTCAGTAGTTACCCACACTGGTCCCCACAATCTTGTAGAATGTCCTGTCACACCATAAAGCTTCTATATGACTTCTGGTACTCCTTCGTGATCTAACACCTTGATGCTCACAAGGGTTTGCTGAGACGCAGAGTCTATGACAAAGTTGCACCTTTGGCCATCTAGCTTTCCTGTCACATAGACACCGTGTGTGCTTGGCATTTTACACCTAGCTGTAGGGACTTTCATGATGGGGGTTGGTGGGCGTCGCTCAACACCAACCACTACTGGTCTCCTTGAGGCCGACTTGTTGGTAATATTCTTCCTACACTGGCTCCTCAAATGTCCGTGCTTTCCACAATTCCAACAACTTTTCTGGATACCAGTCTTGCCTGCTGTATCATCTCCCCTGTGCTGATATTTCCAACATTGAGCTCTCTTGTGCCAAGGTTTGTTACAGTGCCAACAAAGTCCCCCAAACTTCTCTGAAAGCTGACCTTTTCTGGCCTTGAATCCAGATGAC
>NW_013781884.1:0-673 GCF_000517525.1 Limulus polyphemus
GAAAATTTACTGATACACTTAATTTCAACAGTCGAGCTATAACAAACGCTATAACAACGAACGTCTCACGTGCTCAACTCAGTTCAATTACACACTCTCTGACTGCAGTTCAATTACTCATTGTTTCATCACGTTGTGACCATCTTATATATACCAGACTACCCCCAATCTAGTACTCTCCCGATAATTCACGAAGGTTCGAGAAGTATGTGACGTGATACTAGTCACGTGACCTCGCTGACGCAACAGTATTGTTACGTCTGTGTTCGTTTGTTAATTTTCCGTAGAAACTCTTTCCGAAGAACTTCAGCGATATAAGTCCTTTCTTAAATAAAAGTAGCTTATTCTTTCTCAATACAACTTTGCAATACACTTAATTTCCACAGTCACTTTAACTTAAACACACGCTATAATTCACAACGATTCACGTACTTTACTTACGGCTTGACTCGATTATCTGTCTATATCTTCAATCTCTCTGTCTGCTAATCCAGTTCCGATTAATTCTTGCCGGTCTTATATATACAAAATAGGGGGCGTCGGGCAAACACTCGAGCCTTCATGAACCTGCTAGATAGTCATTCCTTGTTACTAGCGTCACGTGAATTCTGCTGTCGTAACAGTATTATAGTTTCAAATGTTCCAAAGCCGAGTTAACTGATAGTTTAAATTT
>NW_013781885.1:0-706 GCF_000517525.1 Limulus polyphemus
TTCGTTGATAAAAGAGTAACCCAAAAGTTGGCGGTGAATAGTGATGACTAGTTGCCTTCCCTCTAGTCTTACACTGCTAAATTAGGGACGGCTAGCGCAGATAGCCCTCGTGTAGTTTTGCACGAAATTCATAACAAACAAGCAATGAAGTTGCTGTGATGAGCTAGTTGTACCAATTTCAAGGAAATTTGGTAACAGAATCTAGGGTAATTCCATGAAGAGGAACGTTAAATATTCAAGCAGTAGAAAGAACGGAAACTTGATAAATCGAATAAACAGAGTAAAATTTAATGAAAGTACAACTTTTTAACTCGAAATACCACAGCTTTTGACCGTAACTGAAAATAATGACTAAACGGCAAAACACTAATGAGGATGGACACGAACACAAAAGAAGGAAATTAAGCAAATTAACTAAATGACATTTCCAAACGTAGGAGTGAGATATAAATAAAACTCAAAATAGGCAGAATTTGGTATCACTATTTCTCAATTGTGGGTTCAATGAGTTTAGCAATGAATCCGTTTTGCTATAGGTTTGGGTAGGGCATCTCCAGGAACCTATAGGCTAGTGCTAACTGATGTAGTGGTAACTGAGAGCCCTTTACTGTTGTGGTGTCACTCGTAGTGACTGAGAACTCTTTACTCTAGTGGTATCACTCGTAGTGACTGAGAAACTCTTTACTGTAGTGGTGTCACTCGTAGT
>NW_013781886.1:0-698 GCF_000517525.1 Limulus polyphemus
CGCCCCCACGGCTGAACGGGCGAGCATGTTTGGTGGGTCGGGGATTTGAACCCGCGACCCGCAGATTGCGAGTCGAGCACCCTAACCACCTGGCCATGCCGGGCACTGTGAATAGATAAAGTATACTGGAACACGCCCTGAATGAGTGTGACGTAGTTGTCCACTTAAAATGTGTTAAGATTTCAACAAGAACCAATGATGAAAAGAACCTCCGAATGAGGTAGAGCTTATTCATATATACAAGGGGGCCAAGAATTAACCAAGTAAATACTACTTTTCAGGTACTTTCGGTTTCATCACCAAATGATTCGTCTTTACATAGTTGAATATGGAGGTTATGCTGGTGTAGAGAATAACAGAAGCTTGTACATAGCTATTCTTGGCTATCCTGGTGTGTAGAATGTTTTTGTTAATTGTTCTTGGTTACCATTTTCCTTATAGTGTATAAGTTTGTGTACCATCATTCTTGGCTATCATGGTTTTAGAGAAAGGTATAGGACTTAGGTGTCTCTATTTTTGGCTATCATGATGTACAGAATGGTAGAATTTTGAGTATCTTAATTATTGACTATTCTTGTGTGTATATAATATTGCAGTTTTTTTGTACCATCATTCTTGGCTATCCTGATGTACAGAATGGTATAATTTTGAATATCTTAATTATTGACTATTCTTGTGTATTTAATAGTACAGTTTTT
>NW_013781887.1:0-674 GCF_000517525.1 Limulus polyphemus
ATGCTCTAGCGTTTACTAGATATGTATTAGTCTTGTATATATAAGACGGTCACAACGTGACGAACAATGTGTGTAATTGAACGGAATATTGTTGAGTCGAGCACGTGAGACGTTCGTTGAGAATTATAGCGTTTGTTATAGCGCGACTGTTGAAATTAAGTGTATCGCAAAGTTATATTCAGAAAGAATAAACCAGTTTTATTTAGGAAAGGTCTTGTGTCGGAACGAATTTACGGAAAATTAACTGAACGGAGACTACAGTTGTCATAAGACATTAGTATTAGGCCTATTACATTTTTAAATATTACATTCTTAATGTAATTCCTTAGGGATTTTCAAGAATTTGTTTGTATTTAAGCACAAAGTTACACAATGGGCTATCTGTGCTCTGCCCACCGCGGGTATCGAAACCCGGAATCTAGCGTTATAAGTCCGCAGACATACCGCTGTGCTACTGGGGGTCTCAATAATTTGAAGAGTGTGTAATAATAGTATTCTAAATACACTATATTTGTCATATGTATTGCCGACGACGCGGTAGCTCAGTCCAGAGCTATCCAGAATATAATGAAAAGAAACTGTATATCATTGAGTATTAATCATTGTTGCTATAAGTTCATGTTTATATATATATAGTGATTAACAATGTGTTAAGGTAATATGAACAAAATTCA
>NW_013781888.1:0-673 GCF_000517525.1 Limulus polyphemus
AGCATTGCTAAGCCCGAATGGCATCACACGATATTGCCAGAGACCTTGGCCATAACTAAATGCAGTCATAGGTTTAGCTGCTTCAGCCATTTTCACTTGATGGAAACCCGACTTTAAATCCAGAGTTGAAAACCACCTGGCTCCACTTAGGGCATAAAGAGTATCATCAATTCTTGGCAGTGGATATGAGTCTTTTTCGGTTGTACTGTTAAGAGCTCTGAAGTCCACACAGCAACGTTGGGCCCATCCTTCTTCTGGACTAACACAACGGGAGCTGACCAGGGACTATCTGATTTCTCTACTATTCCTTCCTTGATTAGGTCATCCATGACCTTCTCCATCTCTCGTCGCTTTGCCGGAGCTATTATTCTGGGAGGGATCTTTATTGGATGGTGATTGCCTGTGTTTATTTTGTGCTCCACAAGGTCTGTGCAGCCGAGGTAATCATCTCCTTTCGAAAAGACTTCTGCATAATTCCCCAAAAGTTCCCTAACCTGAAGAGCCTGTGATGATGACAAATGGACTATGCTATTCTTATGGAGGTCAGTTAAATGTTCTGGGAGTGTATGCCCTTTCTTTATGGTTGTATTTCGTGCTTTAACTTTGACTGGCCCTACCTCCTAGCACACACCCAACAATGCCCCTTCCTTAAGTGTCTGCTCACATTTTAGAG
>NW_013781889.1:0-674 GCF_000517525.1 Limulus polyphemus
AAGGAGTTCCCTTCGTGTTACACAGCAGTTCATCTTTGGGCTACTTAAAACCCTACTGAAGTAGACCACCACATGTTCGTTTTCGCCCACTTTCTGAGACAATACTCCTCCAATTCCGACATTACTAGCATCACAATCCAGTATGTTCGGCAGTGAGGGATCTGTAAGCTTTAAAAGTGGAGCCGAGGACAATTTTTCTTTCAATTTTTTGAAAGCATGCTGGCAAGAAACTGTCCATTCAAACTTCTGGCCTTTTTTGGTCAAATCATATAGTGGAGCAGCTATAGTTGCAATGTCCTTCACAAACTTCCGGTAATAGGTACAAAGTCTCAAGAAACTTCTTAACTCTCCCACATTGTCTGGTGTTTGCCAATCACGCACTGCTTTCACCTTGTCAGGATCAGTTTGCACACCATGGTCACTTACAATGTGACCTAAGTAAACCACCTCTTTCTGGAACAAGTGGCATTTCTTGGGATGGAGTTTTAGGTTTGCTGCTTTCAAATGCTTGAATACTTCCTCCAACCGGGACATTTCCTCATTGAAAGTTGTTGCAAACACAATGACATCATCCAGGTATACTAGGGCTATCTTCCATTGTAGGCCTTCCAGTACTCTTTCCATCAGCCTCTCAAATGTTGCTGCAGCATTGCTAAGCCCGAATGGCATCACAC
>NW_013781890.1:0-672 GCF_000517525.1 Limulus polyphemus
GGGTTTCGATGCTCGTGGTGGGCAGAGCACAGATAGCCCATTGTGTATCTTTGTGCTTAATTCCAAACAAACAAACAAATTAAAATCAGATATGTATGTGTATCATAGGAAATAGGACATAGACAGTAGTGGGAATACACACACTGTCATGGTTATACGAAAAGGCAGTTCTTAGAACCGGCTCTCCTCCTTCCTATTAAGGAGTCCTATTGCAGTCCAGGTAGTGTGACGCCAGCCCTAATTTCGGACTACCGACCACAGGGAAGAAAACTGTAGGCAGCATCCTACATTTTATAATAGAGGATTGCAATTTTAATATAAAGAAGCGCAGATCAAGACTGTTGGCTAATCGCTGCTCGACAAGGCAAACAAACGTAAATCCATCCCAGCATTAACAACCTGGTTTATAATTACACAGGCTAAAAGATTAAACATCTAAACTATATTTTGAAGTTTCACATTTGAAATTAAACTAAGTTAAAAAATAGATGCAAAATATGGATGTGCCCACATTTAAAACTACTATTCACAGACTGAAGTCACTTATGAGAAGATAATTACTCATAATAATGAAAAAAAACACAAGTCATAACCAAGTAAACGAATAATAACAATAGTAGTAAACAGGTTACGAAAAAACGGACCAATGACGATGAAAATCAAAATTAGTTT
>NW_013781891.1:0-674 GCF_000517525.1 Limulus polyphemus
AAGGTCTGTGCAGCCAAGGTCATGATCTTCTTCTGAAAATACGTCTGCATAATTCGCCAAAAGGTCCCTCACCTGAAGATCCTGTGATGATGACAAATGGGCTATGCTCTTCTTATAGAGGTCAGTTAAATGTTCTGGGAGAGGATGTTCCTTCTTTATGGTTGTATTTCTTGCTTTAACATTGACTGGCTCTACCTCCTGGCACACACCCAACAATGTCCCTTCCTTAAGTGTCTGCTCACATTTAGAGAAATTGGCCACTGTTATAGATACTACTTGATGACCTGCTACAAGTGACCTTCCAATCTTCAAATCCACTGGCCTGGATGGGTCTTCCACTGCTTCGAGAAGTATTGGGCTTCTTTGGGGATGTTCTTTTATCCTACCCCAAATTATCTTCTCTGCCATAGGGGGTATTGTAGTTGATTTAAGTGCTGTGACATGCAGATCAACGAATGTAGCAACATTTACTAGAATTTGGCCTTTGTTGTTTCCAATCGTCATTTTATCGAAGTTAACTACACACTTCCTCGGTGGTAAGTAGTCCAACCCTAATATGCATTGGTCTTCATTGTCAGCCAAGTATACGTCGTGTCTGTCCTTCATGCCCATGAGCTCAATAGATACCCACACTGGTCCCCACAACCTTGCATAATGTCCTCTTACACCACAGA
>NW_013781892.1:0-673 GCF_000517525.1 Limulus polyphemus
GTTTATCTGCTAGTCTAATATTTCTGAAATTTTTAAAAAGTATAAGATATTTCAACAAGTATGTAATAAAAACAAACGTAGCAAAGTAACAATAATTCTCAAATTATATAATAATCATATATTTATACTATTATTTTGTGAAATTGTATTAATTTTTGTTTTTATCTCTCTTTTTTTATTATCCAGGGTCAGTTAATGTCTCCTCTCGATGCAGCTATTCGGAGAGGGAACAGAAACTGTGCTAAATACTTACAACTCCATGGAGCGATACCAGGCAGTAGGCTATTAGAAAACCAGGAACTTAATAGGTGAGTACTTCTCCTAACTTAGTTACTAGAGCACCCAAAATGAGTAAGTTTTCTCCAAACAATTAATTATTAAAGGACCAAAAATTGACATTTCAATTAGGTCACGTCTATACACAAGTTACTAGAGAACTAGAAATTTAGTTAGTAAGAGTGCTGCCTTAGCAAATGTGATGCCAAAATAGCAGGACAATCACATTCCCCAGTCCACTAATAGGTTCGCACGATAGCTGAAAATAGAAAGACTTGTCCCTCGTGAAATAACTTTTTTTTTATAATCATTATGTTTTTTATTATTTGTTTTTTTTTTACTTTTGTCGTGAGATTACTTTTCTAAAAATGCATGAAGAAGAGTATTTTGTTTGTTT
>NW_013781893.1:0-1293 GCF_000517525.1 Limulus polyphemus
GATTAAGCAAATATTCCAATGTTGAGCTTAACATAAAATTGGGCAACAAAACATTAGCTACTGGAGAAACCTCAAGTTATTCAGAATAATTTGATGGTGCTGATTTCAAAGATGTAGTCGTAATTTGTCCATTGCCTCTAAATTTTGAGTTATTGTAATATCTCGACATTTTATTAGCACTATGTGAAATACCATACAATCAACTCAGTTCAATAGATTTATGCTGTTAAATTAAGTTTACTTGGATAGTTTAATGGGTAAAATGCATACATTTTTCATTAATTCAAACGTTGACTAAATTGTATTGGAATAAAATTCCAAATATGGTGTTCATATATACTGTTTGTTCTCCATATAATTGTAGCGAATTGCGCCACTTTTGATTCATTATCATGCTCACCTGCTCCACCCGAATATTACGAAACACTAATGTGCTCAGTTTGCTAGAACATTGGAGAAGTTTCTCGATTGAGCATAAAAGGGGTGGAGTCAGACGCCTCTCAGTCACTCAGTTGGTCACTTCGCCTTGCTCCGTGCAAAGTCCAAACAAAGTCCGATCCTTTTCTTCGCATCATACCCGCGATATAATCAAATTCAGCAAAACGTTTTTTTCTTTAAATTTTAAATTCTAGTTCTGTAAACATAAATTATATTATATTTTTTACAAAATCATTTGAAATGTTCAGAAACAAGAGTCTTAATTTACTGAAGTCTTGCTTCTCTCTACACATGCAAGATACTTTGTGTTTTTGTACAAATGTTGATGTACTAATGAAAAAATTAGATACTGAACATCATCCTCAAGAATGTGGACTTTTTATTGACTCCTCTAAATTTAGTCGGAAAGCTGTACTTTTGCACAATGGGAACACTAAGCAATCGATTCCTGTTGCTCATGCAGTGAACATGAAAGAAACTTATCAAAACATGCAGATTATACTTGAGGCCATCAAATATACCGTATTTTTCGGTGTATAAGACGCACTTTTTTACCCCAACATTTGATGTCAAAATCTGCTAGCGTCCTATACACCGAAGGTATGAATAATATATGTGTATATATACAATATACACAAGCCATGTGTAAATATATTTAAATAGGCACGCATAGATTAGTTCAATTGAATGTGTTATTTATAACAATAGTAGTTTTTCTTTTAAAAACATAACTATTTATGATGCTCCCTAAATAATAAAAAAATAAATTACAGTGAAAGCAATGAAGATTTTGTTGGTTTTGAACCAAACTAAATAACAGTAAACCTTTTTTTTCGAGTTACGGTATTTTCTTAT
>NW_013781894.1:0-673 GCF_000517525.1 Limulus polyphemus
TTCATCTTGCTGAGGGACCTTTCACAACTAAAAACAGAACCCCAATTGTTAACAAAATCTGCAATGCAATTATGAAATTTGGGAAAACATCTTCACCATATGAAATTATAATTGTTAGCATATCAGTTGCAACCATTGGTTCAGAAAAATCGGTCTGTGTTCTTTTACTTATCAACATTCTACAGCCTTTAATTTCTCTGTACAAATCTGGTCCATCAATATCACCTGGATAGCTCTTTGCTAAGTCAGAACATTTTTCCGTCTTCTAATGCTCCAGAAACAATATTTTGCATATCTAGTAGAAATCCAAACCGTGAATCTAAATCTAGTAAGCGAGAAAATCTTCCTGTTATTTCTGTAATCAAGCGATCAATAACATCCTTCGTGATGCGATAAATTTCCTGTTCAGCAGTCAATCCAGCATCAGCTGCATTTTTCACCTGGCATTCGTTTACGACGTATTTTTCTTCTTTCAATGGTCAATCCCCATGTTTCACATTGATTTTTGCCCACTTTAAATGCTTCTTGACAGGACTTTTCACGTGATTCTATCAATTTCTCTTTCAAAGAATCAAGATCATCAGAATTCATTTTTGGGTCCTGAAAACTCGACTGATAGATGATAAAAGATTTCTCCAAACACGCAAAAAATGCAATAAAATCAAATGTAAGC
>NW_013781895.1:0-675 GCF_000517525.1 Limulus polyphemus
GGCGTCCCTCAACACCAACCATTGCTGGTTTCCCGAAGTTGACTTATTGGTAGTATTTATCTTACACTGGCTCCTCATATGTCCTTGCTCTCCACAGTTCCAACAACCTTTCTGGGTAGCAGCCTTTGCTGCTGTGGCATCTTTCCTGTGTTGAAGTTTCCAGCATTGAGCTTTCTCGTGTTCAGGTTTATTACAGTGCCAGCAAAGTCCCTCAAACTTGTCTGAAAGCTGTCCCTTTCAGGCCTTGAATCCTGATGACTGTACCAACCTTGGTATCTCTGTGCTGTACTTAATGTAAGAATCGAATTCAAGAGCTCTGGCCATTGCATCCTGCATAGTAGATGGGTGTGCATGCTTTACTTGTATTTTCAGTTGTGGACTATCCAAGGCATCTACGAACTGATCCCTCAGCAACAACTTGAGGACAACGGGTGATGCAGTTGGTTAGGCCTTGTGTGCCATACTTTCCAAATCCCGTGCCAGCTCTTGCAGTCTTTTTCCTTTAGCAAGGACTCTTGTCCTAAACCTAGCCCTGTAGACTTCGGACTGATTTTGAATTCCATACCTTGCTCTAGATAGCTACCAGTGATCTATATTTGTGCCTGTCGTCTGCTGACAACTGTCTAAGTATTTCCAGTGGTTGTCCCTTCAGGCTCGTTGCCAAGTACACTGGTT
>NW_013781896.1:0-674 GCF_000517525.1 Limulus polyphemus
ACCATCCCATCGGATTGTGGGTGAAGTGGCGTTGTCCTGGTCTTTCGGATGCCAAACAACTTGCAGCATTCTTGGAACACAGCTGATTCGAAGTTACGGCTTTGATATGAATGCAGTTCATATGGCATACCAAATCTGAAGACGAAATCACTAATAGCCAAAGCTACTGTTGTAGCTTTCTGATTTGGTATTGCATATGCCTCAGGCCACTTGGTGAAATAATCCATCACCACACAAATGTGCTTGTTTCCAGCCCGTGTTACACAGTAGTTCCTCTCTGGTCTACTTAAAACCCTACTGAAGTAGGCCACCACATGTTCGTTTTCGCCCACTTCCTGAGACAACACTCCTCCAATTCCGACACTACTAGCATCACAATCCAGTATGTACGGCAGTGAGGAATCTGGAAGCTTTAAAAGTGCAGTGGAGACCAATTTTTCCTTCAATGTCTTGAAAGAATGCTGGCAAAAAGGTGTCCATTCAAACTTCTGGCCTTTTTTTAGTCAAATCATGTAGTGAAGCAGCTATAGTTGCAAAGTCCTTCACAAACTCCCAGTAATAGGCACAGAGTCCCAAGAAACTTCTTAACTCTCCCACATTGTCTGATGTTAGCCAGTCACGCACTGCTTTCACTATGTCAGGATCAGTTTGCACACCATGCTCACTTACAATGT
>NW_013781897.1:0-692 GCF_000517525.1 Limulus polyphemus
GCTTTCGAGAACCTACCAAATGATATAGAAAGCACATTATTAGAAAACTAGAGAGAACACTCGCAAAACGATGGTTAGCTTTTAAATAGATAAAAACCATTAGAGAACACACAGAAAACCAAATAATAGGTTGAGGAAACGTTAACTAGCTATGAAATTAATACAGAAAATAACAAGCTCGTTAGTTATTTAGAGAAAAGGTATATACGTCATAAAAACATTAAGAACGATAAAGTGCTGTGAGAAAAGTGGGAAGAGGAAAAATCTGATAGTTAACCGCATAAATCACTGAAATCGATAATTTACAGTAGAAGACACGTAATATCATGTTGAAGTCACTTCCAAAATTGATTAGCTGTAGAGAAGTTTAAAACCAAAATCGGAATGTGTCAGAGAGTAGTCATCGGTAGAAGACAAAGGAAAATGATCATTGCATTAATCGTGATGTTTTTGAAGAATATGCAGCACAGGGAAATCCGAAGAACTCGAAGATCACGTATATATTTCTAGACCACCCAATCCTTCTACAAATCTTTTAATTCTTGTAAAGAACACAAGGTTCACAAGTGCATGAATCCTATTTCCAATATCTTAAGACGATACAATTGGATTCCTTCTTTATGAGTAGTAATAGTTGTGTACCAAACATGAGAATTGTTGATGTATTAATTAAATGTATATAATTAGTAATG
>NW_013781898.1:0-674 GCF_000517525.1 Limulus polyphemus
GAAAAATTCAAGATTTTTTTTCAAAGCCTTTTGTTTTCAAGGCTGAAGTGAATATTGCTTAGTTGCGGCATTAATATATCGGATACATTTTGAAATACTGCAATTTTGTGTGTCCTCTTGGGGTCACTGTCCATTATAAAGGTAACGATCAGGTGTTTGAGAATGAACGACTTTGAAAACCAAAAATATGTAATTCTTTAACTTCTTTAGTTTCGCTATAAAAATGTTATTTTTTCCATGTTAACAATAATAACCGATATGATAAAGCTAAATAAATCTTAATGGAAACTTAGCAATATGGAGTCATCGTACTTGAAACACTCATGCCATACAATCGTGGATGACAGTAGCACTGAAGTGCGCCTCCTCTGTCGCAGTCTTTGATAAAGCAGTATGATAACCAACATTTCCCAGGCATTGTTTGACAACTAGCACCAGTAATATCGCCTTCACAAACACACCGATGAAGGAAAAAACAATATATTAATATTTTAATAACAAAAGCAAAATTGGAACGATAACATAGCATTTACTAGTTAAATAATCGTTCAGAATGTTTTATTATAAGATAATGTTTAATTCATAATCATGTATTACTATTCTTAACTGAATTATGTATGAATATTTAAAATAAGTTTGTATATTTACAACTTAAAAAGAAACCAAGGAAATTC
>NW_013781899.1:0-1104 GCF_000517525.1 Limulus polyphemus
CCCAGGGGTAATTTGAAATCGATTTCATCCTACCTCCGGTAATCTGAACGCGATTTTAAAATGCCGTAGGGTAAGGTGAAGCAGGGGTAATCTGAAATTGCTACACCGGATCACAATATATTTGTTTTTGCCTGATTTGAAGTTTTTCGCTTCAGGTTGTATGTTGTGTTAAATTAATACGGCGTTTTTGAACGTATTATCATATTGGGTGTTTGGATAAGACTTAACATAAAAAGGTAAGGATTGTTAATAGTAAGAAACTGAGAACATCTTAAAACCTCGGTTGTTTTGATTTTCTTTCTGATCGGGTTTCTTTCACTGACAATAAACTTGAAGTGATCAAAACTCAGACAACACAGTTGAGCTGTTTTCTTTGAAAAATTAGATTATAGCAAGTTTTATAGAGGGTATCGTATACGTGCTAAATATTAACAATAAGTGTCATTTTAAAATAAAAGTGTTGATAGTATCAGATGTAGCAGTTTCAGTTTTAATTTACTAATGTTCTGTGCTGTACATATATTACCTGAGCTCAGTATATGTGTAGGTTCATTGTTATCTCACTGAAAGCTATATTGATACAGTTTTATGTGTATCTAAGCGAGTGATACAGTTTTAATGTGTATCTAAGCGAGTGATATAGTTTTAATGTGTATCTAAGCGAGTGATACAGTGTTAATGTGTATGTAAGCGAGTGATACAATGTTATTGTGTATCTAAGCGAGTGATACAGTGTTAATGTGTATCTAATCGAGTGATACAGTTTTAATGTGTATCTAAGCGAGTGATACAGTTTTAATGTGTATCTAAGCGAGTGATATAGTGTTAATGTGTATGTAAGCGAGTGATGCAATGTTATTGTGTATGTAAGCGAGTAATACAGTGTTAATGTGAATCTAAGTGAGTGATACAGTTTTAATGTGTATCTAAGCGAGTGATACAGTTTAAATGTGTATCTAAGCGAGTGATACAGTGTTAATGTGTATCTAAGCGAGTGATACAGTGTTAATGTGTATCGAAGCGACTGATATAGTTTTAATGTGCATCTAAGCGAGTGATAGTGTTAATGTGTATGTAAGCGAGTGATACAATGTTATTGTGTAT
>NW_013781900.1:0-675 GCF_000517525.1 Limulus polyphemus
TGCAACTTAGAATAATAGTATAACCTTTTGGAATACATCAACTGCACACAGGATAGCTGTAACTTAGAAGAATAGTGTAACCTTTTTGGAATACATCAACTGTACACAGGATAGCTGTAACTTAGAAAAATAGTATAACCTTTTTGGAATACATCAACTGTACACAGGATAGCTGTAACTTAGAATAATAGTATAACATTTTTGGAATACATCAACTGTACACAGGATAGCTGCAACTTAGAAGAATAGTATAACCTTTTGGAATACATCAACTGTATTTACACTAAACTGATACGTCATTAAAGTTGACACAGTTATCAATAAGGAAAGTATAGTACCACTATAGAGTACACGTTGACAAATATGTACAAAATGTGAGAAAAATTAATCACTGTTCAAACATATTAAATTAAGGATAACAAAAACAAACGTGTTCAGAGAAGGTAAGGTTTTAACCTAACGGTTTCAAACCGTTGCTGCAATGAGAAAGCCAGGCCTACAACTCGGGCGATTTGAAACCAGTAGTAAGTTGAGAAAGATAGGCCTTTAACGATGAGGTTTGAAACCGGTACTACAATGAGGAAGCTAGGCCTATAACTCGGCGATTTTAAACCAGCACTGAATTGAGAAAGCAAGGCCTTTAACGATGTGGTTTGAAACCGGTACTACAATGAG
>NW_013781901.1:0-674 GCF_000517525.1 Limulus polyphemus
TTACACAATGCGTATTTTAAACTAACCACAACACTAGTATCAGTATGACACTTACACAATATGTATTTTATACCAACCACAACACTAGTATAAGTATGACACTTACACAATACGTATTTTAAACCAAACACAACACTAGTATCAGTATGACACTTACACAATACGTATTTTAAACCAACCACAACAACAGTATAAGTATGACACTTACACAATACGTATTTTAAACCAAACACAACACTAGTATCAGTATGACACTTACACAATACATATTTTAAACTAACCACAACAACAGTATAAGTATGACACTTACACAATACGTATTTTAAACCAAACACAACACTAGTATCAGTATGACACTTACACAATACGTATTTTAAACCAACCACAACACTAGTATAAGTATGACACTTACACAATACGTATTTTAAACCAAACACAACACTAGTATAAGTATGACACTTACACAATACATATTTTAAACCAACCACAACACTAGTATCAGTATGACACTTACATAATGCGTATTTTAAACCAACCACAACACTAGTATCAGTATGACACTTACACAATGCGTATTTTAAACCAATCACAACACTAGTATCAGTATGACACTTACACAATACGTATTTTAAACCAACCACAGCACTAGTATCAGTATGACACTTACACAATAA
>NW_013781902.1:0-675 GCF_000517525.1 Limulus polyphemus
ATATCCTCCTTGTGTAAAAGACAATAAATCGTCCTTTAATGTATTTAATTCACTTTGAAATTTACTCATTTTTTCCTTTTGTGTATGTTGGCTTTCTCTAAACTGTTGGATACTTTCTTCTTGTTCCTTTTCTTTCTCCTCCAACCACTGCTGTAGTCTCTCTTCTTGTTTATTTTCTTTCTCCTCCAACCACTGCTGTAGTCTCTCTTCTTGTTTCTTTTCTTTCTTCTCCAACCACTGCTGTAGTCTCTCTTCTTGTTTCTTTTCTTTCTTTTCCAACCACTGCTGTAGTCTCTCTTGTTTCTTTTCTTTCTCCTCCAACCACTGATGTAGTCTCTCTTCTTGTTTCTTTTCTTTTTCCTCCAACAACTGATGTAACCTCTCTTGTTTATTTTGCTGTTCGAGCTGCCACTGTTGCAGGCTTTCTTGCCACCACTGTTGTCCCTCTTCTTGTTTCTTTTGCCGTTCTTGTATTGTTGCCATCAAATCTGCTAAGTCGTAGTTTGATTTGCCACTTCTCGTTTCCATTTTATTTCTCTATCCCACTCTCTGACACCAATTTGTTGCGTATCTGCTGGTTAAAATTTTTCCGAGGAACTTTAGCGACACAAGTCCTTTCTTAATTAAAACTAGTTTATTCTTTCTCGATACAACTTTGTAATACACAGAATTTCC
>NW_013781903.1:0-674 GCF_000517525.1 Limulus polyphemus
CGGATTAAGACCCATTCAGTTTTTGTTTGGCAACGATGTTCAACACATGGTACTGCATCACAATGAAAAGCTCCAATAATTCATAAAAATACATACTGTATTTTGTAAGTTATAGAACATTCAAATAAGACGAATTTTAACCTACTTTTCAAATCATCTAATACACCACCAATCATTTTTATATTAATTAGCTTGATATCTCCTCCTCCCCCTGGTGGCTCAGCAGCAAATTTCAGGTCTTAGAACGCTAAAGTTTAGTATTCTATCCCTGTGGTAGGCACAGCACTGATAGTCCATTATACAGGTAAAAGTATCGAACTCTAAAATTCGACTATGAGGAAGGGAATATTAGAAAAATCATCTTTCTTCACCGTATCTTATTTGTAGGTTTAAGTGGAACTGAGAAGGATCACGTAATAGTTTTGATAAGTATGTAAAATTCTATTGATATAGTTGAAATGCTATTAACTCAAATTTTATAAACTGTTTGCTTGTTTTGAATTTCGCGCAAAGCTACACGAGGGCTATCTGCACTAGCCGTCCCTAATTTAGCAGTGTAAGACTAGAGGGAAGGCAGCTAGTCATCACCACCCACCGCCAACTCTTGGGCTACTATTTTACCAACGAATAGTGGGATTGACCGTCATATTATAACGCCCCCACGGCTGAAAGGG
>NW_013781904.1:0-674 GCF_000517525.1 Limulus polyphemus
TATTTTACAGTATTAACAGGTCTGAACTTTTTAAATTCAGTGATTGATAAAAAACAGTTATACTTTAATCTAAAAAATAATCTGTAATTTTTTATTCAAAAATTCCACTTATGTCAGACTTAACTGTGACATGCATGTCTCTGTATGTAGTCCAGCAGTTGTAATGTTTGAATAGCATTTTTTGATTAAAAAAAAATATTAACTAAATAATTGTCTTCAACATTTTTAAGTTGTTGTACGTGGAATTTTACAAAAATATACATTTTAATACAATTGTAATTGTTTGTGGTTAAGCACAAAGCTACACAAAGAGCCATCTGTTCTCTGCCTACCACCAGTATTGAAACCAGGTTTCTAGCACTACAAGACCACAGACGAAACGCTGTGCCACTGGGGTGGCTTTTTAATAAAAGTACAAGAAAGTTACAAAACCGTGCAAAATCAACTTAAAATACAAATTTTAAAATCGGGACAGTTATCTTCACTGTAAATTTTATAAATTCCTTGGAATGTAATGCCGTTTTAATTTGATTTCATCTGAAGTATATGGCGTTGCAAACTAAGTTATATATTGCAACTTAAAACTAAATCTGAATAAAAGTCATTTCATTATCAGCCTAATGAAAGAAATATTTATAATTCTGTTCATATATTATGACAAAAATAATTACAAC
>NW_013781905.1:0-674 GCF_000517525.1 Limulus polyphemus
CCATGTATTTACGGAATAACCTAGACAATTCAAACATCCAGCATGTATTTACGGAATAACCTAGACAACTCAAACATCCACCATGTATTTACGGAATAACCCAGACAATTCAAACATCCACCATGTATTTACGGAATAACCTAGACAACTCAAACATCCACCATGTATTTACGGAATAACCTAGACAACTCAAACAGCCGCAATGTATTCAGTTTTGTTCTTAATAACATTGTTTTAACTCAATAAAGAGAGCACGCGCTTCCTTCCAGTACATCACAAGTAAAAGTTTTGTTGAAATCTAATTGGCTGAGATCAGAGGATATTAAGGCTCGTCCCATCTCATCTCCAGTGAACGATTCATCGCTAGCAGCCAGTGCTCCGTAATGATTTAATTTCGGCCCTGTATGACCTAGACGACTGGATTAACTCGCTCTGTCGGTCCATTTGTCAATGCAATTCACAGCCCAAATTTATAAATGTAGTAAAGAGCCTGCATGCTTACCATTTGTAGATAGGTTGATTCTCTTGGATCCATTGTAGAGCTGGAGGTGCCCCGGTGACAAAAGAAGATACATATATGTTCTGACAATACAGCTAAATGGCTGTGCTGAGCCAATGGCGAAACAACAAAGTAGGAACTTGCTCAGAAGGATTTATTAGCCTTGATCCATAAC
>NW_013781906.1:0-674 GCF_000517525.1 Limulus polyphemus
ATGGCTAACTTCCAATGCATAAACTTTTCAAAATAAGCTCCGAAACGAATAATGGCCTAACTTACTTATAAATGTACTTGTAGAATTTCACGGCTAATTGATCGAGTAACTAAATACCAAAATAAACACAACAAATCTCACTTCTGTCACTATATAATTTTCCTAATTCTGAACTTACTAAACTCATTCATCACTGATTATTCATATTTATATCGTGCCCTTGTTTCAAGATACTCCACGAAGCTTCTCGGTTCTTAACTTTTACGAACTTTCTCGACCTTAACGCTATGCATCCTCTAGCAAACGACTAAATTAGAAACAAAATTAAAACATAGCTTGCAACAATACATTTGCTTAACAGCTTAGGACTAATAGTTTCTTACATGATTGGACATACGTAAACAAAAAAACGCGAAAGGTAAAAAGAATTGGCTTAAGTTCTTTAAGTTCTTAAAACAACAGACAAAACAGATAAAGTTTTTAGAAGGTAATGAACAAGTTAGTTTTTGCATTTTTCAATAATTCTATTGTTGTCCGAAACATAAATTTCAAATTATTGGTTTGGAATCAAGCTTTTGTTTGTTGGACCGCATTTGCCCTACAAATGTTAGTTTTATATTATCAATTTAACACAATGTTTATTTTTACACACGTGTACGGATACTAACCTACAG
>NW_013781907.1:0-677 GCF_000517525.1 Limulus polyphemus
AGTTGTCGGTATATTTTCCAGTGTTTTAGTTTTTATTAACCTTCCAAATTAAAATTTCCTTTTACCGTTATACGTTATAATACACAGGCCTGCGAATTTAAACTTTATAAAGTTGTTTTGGTTTTAATAACGGATTTTCCATCATTCAGCTACGCAAATGTCGAAAAGAATATTATTTTTTTTTATATCACGTAAGGACTTTTTTTTTAATGGGAAAGAAAAAAACCTATTCAGATCAAATTATTATTTCGTTTACCACAATGAACATTTTTTATTATGTTTGTTAACAAAAATACAAATGAAAGGGAAGAACATTGATATGAAACGAATATGCGTCCTTATTCATCCTCATTTTTTGTGAAATCTACGTCTTTTAGTCTCAAAACTACGTGTTGTGGTCTTTCTTTTATGTATTGCGTCTGGAGCATCTCGTTTCCATGACCAGCAGTAATCAACCATCATGCTGATGTTCCACCTTCCCTGATACCTCTTCTCCATTCGCTGATGTCTTGACGAAACCCTCTCCCTTGTTCTTCGCTGACGGCACCGAGATTTTCGGGGAATAGTCAATATGTGAGTGTAAGAAATGAACTTTCAAGCTCATATTACAACCCAACTCTTTGAATTTATCGAACATGTTATTGACAATATTTTCGTAACTTGGGTCCTTGTTGTTT
>NW_013781908.1:0-674 GCF_000517525.1 Limulus polyphemus
ACATTGTTAGTGAGCATGGTGTGCGAACTGATCCTGATAAGGTGAAAGCAGTGAATGACTGGCCAACACCAGACAACGTGGCAGAGCTAAGAATTTTCTTGGGACTCTGTACTTACTACCACAAGTTTGTGAAGGACTTTGCAACTATAGCTGCTCCACTACATGATTTGACTAAAAAAGACCAAAAGTTTGAATGGACAGTTTCTTGCCAGCATTCTTTCAAGACGTTGAAAAAAAAATTGGCTTCTGCTCCACTTTTAAAGCTTCCAGATCCCTCTCTGCCGTACATAATGGATTGTGATGCTAGTAATGTCGGAATTGGAGGAGCGTTATCTCAGAAAGTGAGCGAAAACTAACATGTGGTGGCCTAATTCAGTAGGGTTTTGAGTAGACCAGAGAGGCACTACTGTGTAACACGGAGGGAACTCCTTGGTATAGTAAAGAGTCTGACATATTTCCACCCTTACCTCTATGGTGCCAGGTTTACCATTAGGACAGACCATGCTGTGTTACGCTGGTTAAGATCATTAAAGAACCCAGAGGGACAATTAGCACGTTGGATCGGAAAAATACACCAGTATAATTATAGTATTGAATATAGAGAAGGAAAATCCCATGGTAATGCTGATGGACTGAGTCAAAGACCGTGCAAAAATGACTGCAGACATTGCTGC
>NW_013781909.1:0-670 GCF_000517525.1 Limulus polyphemus
TACCTGTCTCCTGGTACAAAGCTGACTTCAGTAGATCTCTTATCATAACATAGCTTCATCGAATCAGCAGCGTTTTCAAGTTTGAATGCACTTGATGGTGAATATCATCCATCCTTTCCGATAATACTTTCACAAACTCTGACACATTTTCAGGCAACTCTTCATAAGGTGGGCATCCCTTATGCTTGGGTTCCCTTTTAGCACTACATGTACTCCATGTCCTGCACCATTCCTCCACATCTTGCTTCATACTTATCCAGTAAAATCTCTACCGTAGGTGACTCAATGTCTTCTTAACTCCGAAATGTCCTCCTGTTACTATAATGGGATTGACGCAGTGCAACTTCCTGTAACTTTCTCGGTATAACCGTTTGCCAGGTCGTCATTTTCCCATCTCCAGAGAAGAATACCATCTTCAAGCTTCAATTGGTCCCATTGTGCCCAATAGTTCTTTGTCACAGGGCTTAAGCTAGACACCTTCTCCCAAGCAGGGCGCAAAACACTTGCTTTTAGAAAATCAATTATTGGCTTTAAATCTTGGTCTTCCTCCTGCTCTGCTTTAATATTTATACCCGGTTCAACTTCACCATCATCAACTCCTTCAGTCACTTTTTACTTCAACTTTATGACACCTGGTTAGCTCAACCTCTCTTTTTGAAGCAATGTCTGC
>NW_013781910.1:0-675 GCF_000517525.1 Limulus polyphemus
ATCGTTGATATTCAACACCGATTGGCCCACTTTCTCTATCTTCTATTTCCATCCAGTTTTCTGGATCTCTGGCCACGTCGGTATTCACGGAATGAGCTCGCTGACACCGCAGCTAAGTCCGTCTGCTCTGGTGCCATCACGGCCGTGCCTGTCCCACACATGGACTACGATCCTGTCTTCAAGGCGCGGCTTCGTGACAGTTGGCAGTTGACTTGGAGTGAGCAACACCATAATAAGCTTTTCCAGATCAAACCTTCTGTTGGTCTTTGGCCGTCTTGCTTCCGTAAGGATCGGAAGGAGGAAGTAGTCCTGGCAAGGCTACGCATAGGTCATAGTTTTTTAACCCATCGTTTTCTTTTATCAGGTATTGACCCACCGATGTGTAGCCACTGTGACACTCAAGTCACAATAGCCCATATTTTATTGTCGTGCCGTCGTTACGACCGTGAGCGGCGGCACCATTTTAGACACATTTTTTTCTAAAAGTTTACCCCTGACGCTGGACAGTGTCATTGGTAATGGTGACACTGTCCGATTAGATTGTATTTTTAATTTTTTACACACTATACGTCTTTTTAATTCTATATAAATCTTTTACCGATATGTATTGGTTTTAACTCGCTGTATTTTTACATTTTACTTTAATTTACTTTCATTGTTTTTACCAGTTGTTTG
>NW_013781911.1:0-674 GCF_000517525.1 Limulus polyphemus
CAGTCATATTCACATGAATTGATATATTTATAATTTAATTAATATCTAGTTGATCTTCCTGTCGCTTCGTAGAGTTCGTTGATCCTTTGGGGCATCGTGCGAATCATCTCATCAATTTTAGATTGTGGGATTTTCGCCCACTCTTGCTTCAAAACTTGGAGTAAATCGCTCTTCGAAGTTGGTTTTTTTGGTTGTTTCTTGACTTGCCGATCGAGTATGGCCCAGAGGTTTTCGATGGGGTTCATGTCAGGAGATTGGCTCGGCCAGGGCAACTTCTGGATACCATTTTCTTCCTGCCACTTTTGGATGTTTCTAGCAGTGTGACACAGTGCTCCATCTTCCTGGAACAACGTTGTGTTCTTATCCACGAAACCCGAGGAATGACGTGACAAGAGTCCTTCCTCCGATATTTCGACGTATTTCACAAAATTTATGTTGCCAACGCACTCCACTAAGCTCGATCTCCCACCAACCCAAACAGCTCCCTAAACCATCACGCTGAAACCACCATGCTTCACAGTTGGCTGCAATCTGTTGAGCCAAAACTCTTGGTGAGGTATTCTCCAGACCCATATCCTTCCACTGTCCGAAAATTGAGCGAATCTTGATTCGTCTGACAACAATACAGTCTTCCAGAGGCTTGGTCATCATATGACATTTCCCACTTCTTTCGT
>NW_013781912.1:0-674 GCF_000517525.1 Limulus polyphemus
ACAATCTTAAGCACCCCACTCAGATTCCACCTAACTCTTCTTTTTTTTCAAGAGAAACAATTTCAGAGATTTCAACCTCTCTAGTAACCCTTCTCTGAACACTTTCCATCAATTCAATGTCTTTCCTATGGTAAGGAGCCCAAGACTGAACACAATATTCCAAATGTAGCTTAACCAGTGACCTATACAATGAAATTCTAACCTTTTTATACTTGTATTCAATATTTCTGTAGATACAACCTACAATCATATTTACCCTACCACTAGCAACAGCTTGGATGGCTTTAGAGACTGATCAACTATTACACCAAGATCCTTTTATTTCATGACACTGTAAAGGTTATTCTCATCCAAATTATACTTATAATTCAAATTATAATAACCTACATGCATTATCTTGCATTTATTATAATTAAAATCCATTTATTTGCCCAACTCACTAAATTATCTAAATCCTTTTGTAAATCAGCAGCATCCTCTTCACAGCTAGCAACACCCAAGATCTTAATATCATCTGAAATTTAAGTAATATTTTGACCATTCTTTCATCTATGCCACTGAGGTAAATCAAAAAGAGCAAAGCTCCCAAGACTGAGCCCCGAGGTACCCCACTTGTGACATTAATCCAGTTTGATTGAACTCCATTTATAACAACCCTCTACTTTCTTCCATCC
>NW_013781913.1:0-3253 GCF_000517525.1 Limulus polyphemus
TTATAATTACAACAGCATGCCAAACTTTAATACATCCTTTTGGTCATAAAGACCCCGTGTATTCACTTGTTATATAAATTACTTTTCTAATTACAACAGTACGTCATTGTACAATACATCTTAAGGTCATAAAGACCCCGTGTATTCAATTGTTACATAAAATACTGTTCTAATTACAACAGTATGTCATTGTACAATACATCTTAAAATCATAAAGACCCCGTTTATTCAATTTTTATATAAAATACTGTTATAGCTACAACAGCATGTTTTAGTAAAATACATCATAAGGTCATAAAGACCCCATGTATTCACTATTTATATAAAATACAGTTATAATTACACCAGCATGTTAAATTTCAATACATCATAAGGTCATAAAAACCCCGTGTATTCACTTGTTATATAAAATACAGTTATATATACAACAGCATGCCAAAGCATAATACACAATAAGGTAATAAAGACTCCATGTTTTTACTTGTTATATAAAATACAGTTATATTACAACATCATGTTATTGTAGAATACATCATAAGGTCAAAACGACTCCGTGTATTCACTTGTTATATAAAATAAAGTTATAATTATAAAAGCATTTCAATGTACAATACATCATAAGGTCATAAAGACCCCGTGTATTTACTTGTTATATAAAATACAGTTATAATTACAACAGCATGTCATTACATAATACATCATAAGTCCATAAAGACCCCGTGTATTCACTTGTTATATAAAATACAGTTATAATTTCAACAACATGTCAAACTTCATCACATCATAAGGTCATAAAGACCCCTTGTATTCACTTGTTATATAAAATACAGTTATAATTACAACAGCAAGTCATTGTACAATTCTTCATATGGTCATAAAGACCCCGTGTATTCATTTGTTATATAAAATACAGTTATAATTACAACAGCATGTCATTTTACAATACATCATAAGGTAACAAAGACCCCGTGTATTCACTTGTTATATAAAATACAGCTATAATTACAACAGCACGTCATTGTACAACACATCATAAAGTTATGAAGACCCCGTGTATTCACTTGTTATATAAAATACAGTTATAATTACAACAGCATGTCATTGCATAATACATCATAAGTTCACAAAGACCCAGTGTATTCACTTGTTATATAAAATACAGTTATAATTTCAACAGCATGCCAAACTTCATCACATCATAAGGTCAAAAAGACCCCGCGTATTCGCTTGGTATATAAAATACAGTTATAATTACAACAGCATGTCATAGTACAATACAATCATAAGGTCAAAAAGACTCCGTGTATTCACTTTTTATATAAAATACAGTGATAATTACAACAGCATGCCAAACTTTAATACATCCTTTAGGTCATAAAGATTCCGTGTATTCACTTGTTATATAAAATACAATCATAATTACTTATGATGTATTGTACTATGACATGCTGTTGGTCATGAAGACCACGTATATTCACTTGTTATATAAAATACAGTGATAATTAACCTTATGATGTATTATGCAATGACACCCTGTTGTAATTATAACTGTATTTTATATAACAAGTGAATACTCGGGGTCTTTATGACCTGAAGGATGTATTGAAGTTTGGCATGATAACAGTTATAATTACAACAGCATGCCAAACTTCAATACATCCTTAAGGGCATAAAGACCCCCTTGTATTCACTTGTTACATAAAATACAGTTATAATTACAACAGTATGTCAAACTTCATTACATCATAAGGTCATAAAGACCCTGTGTTTTCACTTGTTATATAAAATACAGTTATAATTACAACAGCATGTCATTGTACCATACATTATATGGTCAAAAAGACCATCGTGTATTAACTTGTTATATAAAATACAGTTATAATTACAACAGCATGTCATAGTACATTACATAATAAGGTCATAAAGACCCCGTGTATTCACTTGTTACATAAAACACTGTTCTAATTACAACAGCATGTCATTGTACAATACATCATAAGGTCATAAAGACCCCGTGTATTCACTTGTTATATAAAATGCTGTTATAATTACAACACATTTTATTGTTCAATACATCATAAGGTCATAAAGACCCCGTGTATTCACTTGTTACATAAAGTACTGTTCTAATTACAACAGCATGCCAAACTTCAATACATCATATGGTCATAAAGACCCCCGTGTATTCACTTGTTATATAAAATAGAGTTATAATTACAACAGAATGTCATTGTACATTACATCATATGGTCATAAAGACCCTGTGTATTCACTTGTTATATAAAATACAGTTAATTTATATAACAAGTGAATACACGGGATGTTTATGACCTTATGATGTAATGAAGTTTGACATACTATTGTAATTATAACTGTATTTTATGTAACAAGTGAATACAAGGGGGTCTTTATGCCCTTAAGGATGTATTGAAGTTTGGCATGCTGTTGTAATTATAACTGTATTATATATAACAAGTAAATACACGGGGTCTTTATGACCTTATGATGTATTGTACAATGACATACTGTTGTAATTTGAACAGTATTTTATATGACAAGTGAATATACGGGGTCTTTATGACCTTATGATGTAATGTATTATGACATGCTGTTGTAATTATAACTGTATTTTATATAACAAGTGATAACACCGGGTCTTTATGACCTTATGATGTATTGTACAATGACATGCTGTAGTAATTATAACTATTTTATATAACAAGTGAATACACGGGGTCTTTATGACATTATGATGTATTGCATTTTGGCATGCTGTCGTAATTATAACTTTATTTTATATAACAAGTGAATACACGGTGTCTTTATAACATTATGATGTATTGAATTTTGGCATGCTGTTGTAATTATAACTTTATTTTATAAAACAAGTGAATACACGGGGTCTTTATGACCTTATGATGTATTTTACAATGACATGCTGTTGTAATAAATACAGTTATAGTTACAACAGCATGTCATAGTACAATACATCATAAGGTCATAAAGGGGTCTTTTATATAACAAGTGAATACACGTTGTAATTATAACTGTAAGCATGTAAAGGTACATTACATCGTAAGGTCATAAAGACCCCGTGTATTCACTTGTCATATAAAATACTGTTCTAATTACAACAGCATGTCATTCTACAATACATCATAAGGTCATAAAGGACCCCGTGTATTCACTTCTTATATAAAATAAAGTTATAATTACAACAGCATGCCAAAATTTAATACATCAAAATGTCATA
>NW_013781914.1:0-672 GCF_000517525.1 Limulus polyphemus
AATCGTTTGTTGAGAATTATAGCGTGTGTTTAAGTGACTGTGGAAATTAAGTGTATTGCAAAGTTGTATTGAGAAAGAATAAATTAGTTTTATTTAAGAAATGACTTGTATCACTGAAGTTTCTCGGTAATAATTTCTTCCGAAAATTATCAAACGAGCAGAGACGTAACATATCTAAGATCTAAATAATTCTCGTTTCTTGTCAAAAGTCCAATTAGGCTAATTCAATTACTTTAGAATCCAATTGACAACATTAACAATTGTTTTCTACTCTGATCACAATGGTATCAATGAATATATCACTTACGCTACCCCATGGGTTACCACAGTTGTATCCTGAACTTCAAATAATTGTCTTATTTTCGTCAAAGTCCACAAAGAACACCCTTTGACAAGACAAATTATTCTCCTTATCTCTATTAAACTGTAAAATTCACATTAAAATATCGCCCGTCACGGCTAATGACTCACACGCGGGCTAACTTCATGTTTTCTAACATTTTTCTGCCTGAACTTTACTTACTTTTCTCTGCTTTACTTGTGCTCGCAAGTCATCTATATATGTACAGTTCACTGAGGCCTCTAGCTTTCTTTAAACTACGCGAGCGACGCTATAATATAACAATAGTCAGTTAAGGTAACGTCTAACAATACTGTTGCGTCATCGAGATC
>NW_013781915.1:0-673 GCF_000517525.1 Limulus polyphemus
TAGCTAAGGTTTGGAGACAAGATAGGACTTTAAATGTTGTAATGATACCTAAGGTTTGGATACAAGATATGACTTCTAATGTTGTAATGATACAAAAGGTTTGGATACAAGAAACAAGGTTTAGACACAAAACGTGACTTCAAGTGTTGTGATGATTGCTATAGTTTGGATACAAGATATGACTTCTAAGTTGTAAGGATACCGAAAGTTTGGATACAAGATATGACTTCTAATGTTGTAATGATACTGAAGCTTTGGATATAAGATACGACTTCTAATGTTGTAATAATAGCTAAGGTTTGGATACAAGATATGACTTGTAATGTGTAATGATACCGAAGGTTTGGATACAAGATACGACTTCTAATGTTGCAATAATTCCTAAGGTTTGGAAACAAGATATGACTTGTAATATTGTAATGATACCGAAGGTTTGGATACAAAATACGACTTCTAATGTTGCAATAATAGCTAAGGTTTGGAGGCAAGATATGACTTCTAATGTTTTAATGATACCTAAGGTTTGGATACAAGATATGACTTCTAATGTTGTAATGATACCGAAGGTTTGGATACAAGATACAAGGTTTAGAGATAAGACGTGATTTCAAGTGTTGTGATGATACCTAAGGTTTGGATACAAGATAGGACTTCTAATGTTGTAATGATACCG
>NW_013781916.1:0-1646 GCF_000517525.1 Limulus polyphemus
TACTGTGTTCTGTCAATAAGAAGACACAAGATTTAACGATACTGTGTACTTTCAATAAGAAGACACAAGATTTAACAATATCGTGTTCTGTCAATAAGAAGACACAAGATTTAACGATACTATGTACTGTCAATAAGAAGACACAAGATTTAACAATACTGTGTACTATCAATAAGAAGACACAAAATTTAACGATACTCTGCACTGTCAATAAGAAGACACAAGATTTAACGATACTGTGTACTATCAATAAGAAGACACAAGATTTAACGATATTCTGCACTGTCAATAAGAAGACACAAGATTTAACGATACTGTGTACTGTCAATAAGAAGACACAAGATTTAACGATACTGTGTACTGTCAATAAGATGACACAAGATTTAAAGATACTGTGTTTTTTCAAGAAGAAAACACAAGATTTAATTATACTGTGTACTGCCAATAACAACACACAAGATTTAACGATAATGTGTACTGTTAGTAAGAAAAAGAAGATTTAACAATAATGTGTCCTGTCAATAAAAAGACATAAGATTTAACAATACTGTGTACTTCAATAAGAAGACACAATATTCAACGAAAATGTGTACTGTCAGTAAGAAAACACAAGATTTAACAATATTGTGTCCTGTCAATAAGAAGACACAAGATTTAACGATACTGTGTACTGTCAATAAGAAGACACGAGATTTAACGATACTGTGTACTAAAGTACACAATATCGTTAAATCTTGTGTCTTCTTATTGACAGTACACAGTATCGTTAAATCTTGTGTCTTCTTATTGACAGTACACAGTATTGTTAAATCTTGTGTCTTCTTATTGAAAGTACACAGTATCGTTAAATCTTGTGTCTTCTTATTGACTTGACAGTACACAGTATTGTTATATCTTGTGTCTTCTTATTGACAGTACACAGTATCGTTAAATCTTATGTCTTCTTATTGGACAGTACACAGTATTGTTATATCTTGTGTCTTCTTATATCGTTAAATCTTGTGTCTTCTTATTGACAGTACACAGTATCGTTAAATCTTGTGTCTTCTTATTACAGTATCGTTAAATCTTGTGTCTCTTTATAGATAGTACACAGTATTGCTAAATCGTGTGTCTTCTTATTGAAAGTACACAGGAGCACACAGTATCGTTAAATATTGTGTCTTCTTATTGACAGTCACAATATCGTTAAATCTTGTGTCTTCTTATTGACAGTACACATTACACAGTATCGTTAAATCTTGTGTCTTCTTATTGACAGTACACAGTATCGTTAAATCTTGTGTCTTCTTATTGAAAATACACAGTATCGTTAGATCATGTGTCTTCTTATTGACAGTACACAGTATCGTTAAATCGTGTGTCTTCTTATTGACAGTACACAGTATCGTTAAATCTTGTGTCTTCTTATTGACAAAAAGAAGACACAAGATTTAACGATATTGTGTACTAATTCTTATTGACAGTACACAGTATCGTTAAATCTTGTGTCTTCTTATTGCTTGTGTCATTTAACAATAATGTGTCCTGTCAATAAGAAGACAGAAGAAAGACACAAGATTTAACGATACTGTGCACTGTCAATAAGAAGACACAAGATTTAACTATACTGTGTACTGTCAATAAGAAGACACAAGATTTAACGA
>NW_013781917.1:0-1126 GCF_000517525.1 Limulus polyphemus
GATTGGATTATCTACTACCGAGGAAGTGTATAGTTAACTTCGATAAAATGACGATTGGAAACAACAAAGGCCAGATTCTGGTATGTGTTGCTACATCCGTTGATCTGCATGTCACAGCACTTAAATCAACTACAATGTCAGAGAAGATAATTTGGGGGTAGGATAAAAGAACATCCACATGGAAGCCCAATGCTTGTAGAAGCAGTGAAAGACCCATCCAGGCCAGCGGATTTGAAGATTGCAAGGTCACTTGTAGCAGGTTATCAAGTAGTACCTATAACAGTGGCCAATTTCTCTAAATGTGAGCAGACACTTAAGGAAGGGGCATTGTTGGGTATGTGCCAGGAGGTAGAGCCAGTCAATGTTAAAGCAAGGAATAAAACTGTAAAGAAAGGACACACACTTCCAGAATATTTGACTGACCTCTATAAGAAGAGCATAGTTCATTTGGCATCATCACAGGCTCTTCAGGTAAAAGAGCTTTTGGCAAATTATGCTGACATCTTTTCGAAAGGAGATCATGACCTCGGCTGCACAAACCTTGTAGAGCACAGAATAAACACAGGCAACCACAGTCCAATAAAGATCCCTCCAAGGAGAATAGCTCCAGCAAAGCGACAAGAGATAGAGAAGGTTATGGATGGTCTAACTAAGGAAGGGATAGTCGAGAAATCATAGTCCCTGGTCAGCTCCCATCGTATTAGTCCAGAAGAAGGATGGGACCCAACGTTGCTGTGTGGACTTCAGGGCTCTTAACAGCATAACCGAAAAAGACTCATACCCACTGCCCAGAATTGATGATACTCTTGACCGCCCTAAGTGGAGCCAGGTGGTTTTCAACTCTGGACATAAAGTCAGGTTTCCATCAAGTAAAAATGGCTGAAGCAGATAGACCCAAGACAAGAGTAATAGAAGGCATACAGTAGAGGATATCCCTACTGTACCTCGACTATGCCATTGTGTTTGCAGCAACATTTGATGAGAAAATATACCGGCTAGAAGAAGTATTCAAGCGTTTGAAAGCAGAAACCTCAAACTCCATCCCAAGAAATACCACTTGTTTCAGAAAGAGGTGCTTTACTTAGGTCACATTGTAAGTGAGCATGGTGTGCGAACTGATCCTGAC
>NW_013781918.1:0-673 GCF_000517525.1 Limulus polyphemus
GGCCTTTGTTGTTTTCGAACGTCATTTTATCAAAATTAACTACACACTTCCTCGGCAGTAAGTAGTCCAACCCTAATATGCATTGGTCTTCAATGTCAACCAAGTATACTTTGTGTCTGTCCTTTAAGCCCATGAGCTCGATAGTTACCCACACTGGTCCCCACAACCTTGCAGAATGTCCTGTCACACTACAGAGCTTCTGTATGGCTTCTGGTACCCTTTGTGATCCAGCACCTTGATACTCACAAGAGTTTGCTGACACGCAGAAGCTATGACAAAATTGCACCTTTGGCCATCCAGCTTTCCTGTCACATAGACACTATGTGTGCTTGGCATTTTACACCTAGCTGTTGGGACTTTCACGATGGGGGTTGGTGGGTGTCCCTCAACACCAACCACTACTGGTCTCCTTGAGGCTGACTTATTGGTAATATTCTTCTTACACTGGCTCCTCATATGTCCTTGCTCTCCACAGTTCCAACAACCTTTCTGGGTAGCAGCCTTTCCTGCCATGGCATCTTCCCTGTGTTGAAGTTTCCAGCATTCAGCTTTCTTGTGCCCAGGTTTGTTACAGTGCCAGCAAAGTCCCTCAAACTTCTCTGAAAGCTGACCTTTTCTGGCTTTGAATCCTGATGCCTGTACCAACCTTGGTATATCTGTGCTGGACTTAACG
>NW_013781919.1:0-672 GCF_000517525.1 Limulus polyphemus
GACATTGAGTAACTGATCTGCAGTCAGAAGTATTATTGAGCACGTTCGTCGTTATAGCGTTGTTCAGCGCGATTGTTGAAGTTGAGTGTATCGGTAAAGTTGTATTCGGAAAGAATAAACCAGTCTTTATTAAGAAAGAACTTGTGTCGCTTAAGTTTCGTCGGAACGAAGTTACGAAAAATCAATTAACAAACGGAGACGTAACAATACTTTAAATTTAATAGTTAAATTGCAAATTGGATTTAGCAGTTAAGTAAAAGCCGATATATAGTCAGTTTATGATATTTGCTAACAAGATTGATGCACACTGATTTCTTTTTCAACCCAAAGACGTTTTAATATACACACAACAATACAATTTATAATAACAAATTATTACAAGTTATTACAAATAGTTATTACAAACAATGATTTATAAACAAAAGTTTAACAAACTTACAAGCAATATAAAGTCTTCTTTCTAGTCTGGAACTTCCTTGATATTGTTACGTCTCCGTTTGTTAATTAAGTTTCCGTAACTTCGTTTCAATGAAACTTTAACGACACAAGTCTTTACTTAATAAAACTGGTTTATTCTTTCCGAATATAACTCTGCGATACACTTAACCTCAATACTCGCGCTAAAACAACACTGTAACGAACGAACGTTAACTTCAACAATACCCTGTGACT
>NW_013781920.1:0-675 GCF_000517525.1 Limulus polyphemus
TGTCTTTTTAGACCTTCTTACACTAGATTTATTCGACTTTGAAAATTGTCTTTTTAGTCCTTTTTTCACTAGATTTTTGACTTTGATAACGGTCTTTATAATCCTTCTTACACTAGATTTGATCGACTTTGACAACGGTCTTTATAGTCCTTCTTACACTAGATTTTTAAATTCATAATGGTCTTTTTAGTCTTCTTAAACTAAATTTTGTCGACTTTGATAACGACATTTTTAGTTATTCTTACACTAGATGTTTTCAACTTTGATAACGGTCTTTTTAGACCTTCATACACTAGATTTTTTTGACTATTATAACGGCCATTTTAGTCCTTATTACTCTAGATTTTGTTGAATTTGATAACGTTCTTTTTACTCCTTCTTACACTAGATTTGGTCGACGTTGAAAACGGTCTTTTAGTCCTTCTTATACTAGATTTTTTAAATTCGTAATGGTCTTTTTAGTCTGATTTAAAGTCGATTTTCTTGAATTTGATAAAGACCATTTTAGTCCTTATTACTCCAGATTTTGTTGACTTTTATAACTGTCTTTTTGCTCCTTCTTACACTAAATTTTGTCCACTTTGATAACGACATTTTAGTCCTTCTTACATTTGATATTTTCGACGTTGACAACGGTCTTTTTAGTCCTTCTTATACTACATTTTTTAAAAATTT
>NW_013781921.1:0-1906 GCF_000517525.1 Limulus polyphemus
CTCCCTATGGAAGTAGAACAACGAAATAGTTAGGAGCCAAAGAACAACTGGAAGGAAGATTTTAGGGCTCCCTATGGAAGCGGAACAACGAAATAGTTAGGAGCCAAAGAACAACTAGAAGGAAGATTTTAGGGCTCACTATGGGAGTGGAACAAACTTGCATAGTAGAAAATTTAGGACAACATGGTTCACGAAAGAAACAAACACTATTTTTCAATTTAATCCATGCAGAACAATGCCCTTATCCGTATAGGGGATACGGTTACGAAACAGAATCCTCCAACCCAAAAAGCCATTGCGGTGAAGCTGGGCATATCGCATGACACCGTTTAGAAGATAATAAACTAAACTCACAACGGCAAAAGTTCTTGAGAAAGATAGCCAAGAAACTGGAAACCAAGAAATCACATTGGTCAAGTGTCCCCGTGGAGGCTCAATCGATTTTTAGCCTTTGATCTGTCTGAAATCCAACGTCCACATGCAGTGAAGAGATTGTAGAAAGATTGAAATCACGTATTTTGCAGAAACTTGTCAGAAAGGAAGTTGCCGTATCAGGCAGTTTTAACCAATCACTATCATCAATGAACTTCTGGTAAAAAGTCAAGAGAGATAGTATTTATAAAGGAAGGTCAGTTATTTGTGTTCTATATATTTAAACTTATTATGAAGTAATGTAGCACAAGATTCTTACATGTTGTAACTAGTTTGATTATGAACTTTCTTGGGATCAGGTGTCTCTTAGAACTAACTTTTTAATAGGTTATGAATGAAAAAGAGATAAGCACGTGCACATGAAAGACTTATCACTAAGGGTTTTGTCCCACACAAGGGAAAGACTTATCACAGAATGTGAGTAATGAACGATGCACTTTTGACAGTTAAATGATACATCACGAATCAATAATCCATTACGTCTCCTAGCGGCCAAGTTGGTAAATAATAGCTGACATAAGGAAGAAGGCTGAGGCAATCAAGATAATCCATGAAAAACGGGTTCACATTTCCATTCCATTCTTCACATGTGCAAGGCCGTAAATCATTTGGAAGTAAGTAAATAGTAGTCCTTATATAGTCCTCGTAAGAATGGAAATATTTGAAGGTTTAGCCAATTACGTCAAGAACTGTGATGAATCGAAACAACCAGTACTTTTGATTTACACGACAGGATATTGTTCTTATTTGTATTGACGGTTAATAGCACTTTTTAAGAATCGCATTTCATGTCTTTTTTTCTGTCAGCGATCTGTCAAGTCTCCCATTTTAACCAGCTTTACCAGAAGTTCATTTCTATTTTAACCAGCTTTACCAGAAGTTCATTCCTATTTTAAACAGCTTTACCAGAAGTTCATTCTCATTTTAAACAGCTTTACCAGAAGTTCATTTCTATTTTAACCAGCTTTACCAGAAGTTCATTCCTATTTTAAACAGCTTTACCAGAAGTTCATTCCTATTTTAAACAGCTTTACCAGAAGTTCATTCTCATTTTAAACAGCTTTACCAGAAGTTTATTTCTATTTTAACCAGCTTTACCAGAACTTCATTCTTATTTTAAACAGCTTTATCAGAAGTTCATTCCTATTTTAAACAGCTTTACCAGAAGTTCATTCCTATTTTAAACAGCTTTACCAGAAGTTCATTCCATTTTAAACAGCTTTACCAGAAGTTCATTCCTATTTTAACCAGCTTTACCAGAAGTTGATTCCTATTTTAAACAGCTTTACCAGAAGTTCATTCCTATTTTAACCAGCTTTACCAGAAGTTCATTTCCTATTTTAAACAGCTTTACCAGAAGTTCATTCCCATTTTAATCAGCTTTACCAGAAGTTCATTCCTATTTTAAACAGATTTACCAGAAGTTCATTCCTATTTTAAACAGATTTACCAGAAGTTCATTCCTATTTTAACC
>NW_013781922.1:0-672 GCF_000517525.1 Limulus polyphemus
ATATCACAGGTATAATCTGTTGTGTTGGTATTCATGACTTATGTATTAGAAATAGAAGTAAAAACAAACATACCTTTTGTATTGTAGTATCAAAAGTATTTAATACAACATAGCTACACCCCCCCCCCCCCCACGTGGCACAGCGGTATGTCTACAGACTTACAACGCTAGAATCCGGGTTTCGATACCCGTGGTGGGCAGAGCACAGATAGCCTATTGTGTAGCTTTGTGCTTAATTACAAACAAACAAACAACATAGCTAGGCCCCCCCAGTGGCACAGCGGTATGTCTGCGGACTTACAACGCTAGAATCCGGGTTTCGATACCCGTGGTGGGCAGAGCACAGATAGCCCATTGTGTAGCTTTGTGCTTAATTACAAACAACATAGCTAATATTTATGAAAAGATCAAGCAGGTGTTGTTTCATAAACACACTTCCCACTATTCTTGTTGATGCGAATTTTCGTTGTGTTTTATAAAGATATTAAAAACTCATATAGTTTTTGCTCGAATTTATAGTTTTATGTATTGTAGGTATGATTCTCTGCTTTATTTGCATATGTATCTTTGTAAGAATGTACAAAACAACAGTTGAGTACTAAATCCATAAATTTGAACGTAACATTGTTTGAAACTTCGTATTTGTTTTGTTAAAAACACATAGATATGTGT
>NW_013781923.1:0-1299 GCF_000517525.1 Limulus polyphemus
TTGTAATTACAACAGCATGCCAAATTTCATAACATCATAAGGTCAGAAAGACCCCCGTGTATTCATTTGTTATATAAAATAATGTTAAAATTACAACACATTTCATTGTTCATTATATCATAAGGTAATAAAGACCCCATGTATTCACTTGTTATATAAAATACAGTTATAATTACAACAACATGTCATTGTACAATACATCATATCTTTATGACCTTATGATGTATTGTACAATGACATAATGTTGTAATTAGAAAAGTATTTTATATAAGAAGTGAATACACGAGGTCTTTATGACCTTATGATATATTGCAAAATGACATGCTATTGTAATATAACAGTATTTTATATAACAAGTGAATACACGGGGTCTTTATGACCTTAAGATGTATTGTACAATGACATGCTGTTGTAATTAGAACAGTATTTTATGTAACAAGTGAAGAAACGGGGTCTTTATGACCTTATGATGTAATGTACTATGACATGGTGTTGTAATTATAACTGTATTTTATATAACAAGTAAATACACGGGATCTTTATGACCTTATGATGTATTGTACAATGAAATGCTTTTATAATTATAACTGTATTTTATATAACAAGTGAATACACGGAGTCTTTATGACCTTATGATGTATTGATATTTGGCATGGTGGTGTAATATAACAGTATTTTATATAAAAAATGAATACACGGGGTCTTTGTGACTTTATGATGTATTGTACAGTGACATGCTGTTGTAATTATAACTGTATTTTATATAACAAATGAATACACGAGGTCTTTATGACCTTTTGATGTATTGAAGTTTGGCATCCTGTTGTAATTATAACTGTATTTTATATAACAAGTGTAAACACGGGGTCTTTAGGACCCTCCCGTGTATTCACTTTTTACATAAAATACTGTTCTAATTACAACAGCATGTCATTGTGCAATACATCATAAGGTCATAAAAACCCCGTGTATTCACTTTTCATATAAAATACTGTTATACTACAACAGCATGTCATTTTGCAATACCTCTTAAGGTCATAAAGACCACGTGAATTCACTTGTTATATAAAATACTGTTATATTACAACAGCATGTCATTGTACAATACATCATAAGGTCATAAAGCCCTGTTTATGCACTTGTAATATAAAATACAGTTATATTTATAACCGCATGCCAAACATCAACACATCTTAAGGTCATAAAGACCAGGTGTATTCATTTGTTATATAAAATACTGTTATAATTACAACAGCATGTCATTGTACAATACATCATAAGGTCATAAAGCCCTGTGTA
>NW_013781924.1:0-674 GCF_000517525.1 Limulus polyphemus
TTGAGTGGCAGCTTCAGACTGCCCTGAATAGGTTATTGACGTGGACTACTGGAAACGGTTTTAAATTTTCTTTTTCCAAAACCGTTTGCATGCATTTTTGCTGCCAACGGGGTCTCCACCCTGATCCTGAGCTCCGTCTCGGAGTTATAGTTATTCGTGTGGTCCCTGAGACAAAGTTCTTGGGGCTTATTTTTGACTGTAAGCTTAGCTTCATTCCACACATCAAGCAGTTAACTGTCAAGTGTGCAAGGGCTCTGAACATCCTCCGTGCCCTGATTCGATCCAAATTGGACTATGGTTCTGCCAGGACCTCGACTTTGAAGATGCTGAACACCATTCACCATCTGGGGCTTCAGCTCTGCACCAGGGCTTTTTGCACTTCTCCAGTCCAGAGTTTGTACACTGCCTCCCACGAACCTCCTCTTCACCTCCACCATTTGCAACTTTCTCTGCAATATGCTACCAAGGATTGATCCTTACCACAGCATCCAATATGGGGTTGTGTCTTTCTTCCTCATTGGGCCATGCTCTTTCAGAATAGAAGGTCTGCTATTCCTCCCTTTGGCCTTCGTATCCGGATACAACTGGCTGAATTGGGTCTGGTATTGGATGACATTGCCGTCCCCAATGATCAGCCCATTCCACCATGGCTTATTACCATCCCTTCTTGTGAC
>NW_013781925.1:0-674 GCF_000517525.1 Limulus polyphemus
CTATTGGTCCATTTCGGCTGTTTCATCCTCAAAACTAAATTAAAATGATTAAAAAAATATAAAAAATTAAACCCAACTCCTTATCATTCATATACTTATCAAGCTTTTTCTTAAACTCACTTAAATTTACTGCCTCTTCAACATCTGAAGGAAACCCATTCCAAAGGCCAACCACCCTGTTTGAAAAATAAAATTGTTTTAGCTGAAGATGACTCCTACCTTGCCAAAAGTTATATTTGTGTCCCCTAGTTCTACTATTTGCATTGTTAAATATAAAAAGATGATACATCAACACCATCAATTCCCTTCACAATCTTAAAAACCTCAATCATATCCCCCTAACTCTTCTTTTGTCAAGAGAAAACAGTTTGAGAGATTTCAGCCTCACCTCGTATGACAACCCTACCATCCCAGGCACCATTCTAGTAACCCTTCTCCGAACCCTTTCCAACAATTCAATTTTCTTTCTAAGGTAAGGAGCCGAAGCCTGAACACAATATTCCAAATGTGACCTAACCAGTGACATGTACAATGAAAGTATAACTTCTTTAGACTTGTATTCAATATTTTTATAGATACAACCTAAAATCCTATTTGCCGTACCACTAGCAACAGCACACTGCTTGGATGGCTTTAGAAACTGATCAACTATTACACCACGATCCCTCTCTTTC
>NW_013781926.1:0-675 GCF_000517525.1 Limulus polyphemus
CTCTTATATATTGAAACAAATAATTCTACCATGTAAACTTAAAAAATAAAATAAAACGTTTTATCTCTCTATCTACATATGTTTGTCTTATCATCTATCCGTTTATAAACTTATCTATCTATCCTTCTGTCTATCTAGTTAACTACATATATATCTGTAAATCCGTCTATCTATTTCTTTTTATCCATCTGTCTATCCGCCTATCTATCTACCTTCAGGACACTAAAACCTTGTATAATAATTTAGTAAAAAAGTAAAAAAATATTGGTTGAATGACCAGCATTTTCAATTACCAAAAAGTATATGGAATATAATATATAGAAGTCGGGCAGAAAAACGTAACGCGGATATACAGTGGAGACTTATGTATGATGCATTACCTAACCCACTATGGTTAAAGTGAATAAATGTGACTGAATATGAATTGTGTCCGTATTGTAATACTATGATAGGTAACAATTGGTACATGTATTTTTAGGTGTATTGTAATACCATGATAGGTAACAATTGGTACATGTATTTTAGGTGTATTGTAATATCATGATAGGTAACAACTGGTACATGTATTTTAGGTGTATTGTAATACTATGATAGGTAACAATTGGCACATGTATTTTAGGTGTATTGTAATATCATGATAGGTAACAACTGGTACATGTATTTTAGGTGTATTGT
>NW_013781927.1:0-791 GCF_000517525.1 Limulus polyphemus
ACTGTCAGTTAGAAGACACAAGATTTAACAATACTGTGTCCGTTCAATAAGAAGATACAGGATTTATCAATACTGTGTACTGTCAATCAGAAGACACAAGATTTAACGATACTATGTATGTCAATAAGAATATACAGGATTTATCAATACTGTGTACTGTCAATAAGAAGACACAAGATTTAACAATACTGTGTCCTGTCAATAAGAAGATAAAGGATTTATCAATACTGTGAACTGTCAATAAGAAGACACAAGATTTAACAATACTGTGTCCTGTCAATAAGATGATAAAGGATTTATCAATACTGTGTACTGTCAATAAGAAGACACAAGATTTAACGATACTGTGTACTGTCTATAAAAAGACATAAGATTCAACAATACAGTGTCCTGTCAATAAGAAGATACAGGATTTATCAATACTGTGTACTGTCAATCAGAAGACACAAGATTTAACGATACTATGTACTGTCAATAAGAAGACACAAGATTTAACAATACTGTGTCCTGTCAATAAGAAGATACAGAATTTATCAACACTGTGTATTGTCAATAAGAAGACACAAGATTTAACTATACTGTGTACTGTCAATAAGAAGACTCAAGATATAACAATACTGTGTCATGTCAATAAGAAGATACAGGATTTATCAATACTGTGTACTGTCAATAAGAAGACACAAGATTTAACAATACTGTGTCCTGTCAATAAGAAGATAAAGGATTTATCAATACTGTGTACTGTCAATAAGAAGTTACAAGATTTAACGATACCGTGAACTGTCAATAAG
>NW_013781928.1:0-672 GCF_000517525.1 Limulus polyphemus
AACGGTCACAGTACATCTCTCCATTTATTCTTATTATTTTTTTTTTGCTGAATTTGCCTTTGCAGCTCTTCATCAATGCCACTTTGAAGACGAATTCGGCACTCAGTTTCTTCGTTCTTCTTGTTTCTTTTGCTGTTCTTCTATTGCTCCCATCAAATCTGCTAAGCTGTAGTTTGATTTGCCACTTCTCCTTTTCATCTTCTCCTTTTTATTTTTATTTTTTATTTTCCATCCCACTTCTGACGCCAGTTTGTTACGTATCTGCTTGTTTGTTAATTTCTGGTATAAATTCTTTCCGAGGAACTTCAGCGTTACAAGTCCTTTCTTAATTAAAACTAGTTTATTCTTTCTCGATACAACTTTGTAATACACAGAATTTCCACAGTCAATACGTTTGCAATCTCGATAACACACGCTATAAATCACAGTGATTCACACACTTTACTTACGGTGCCTTGACTCAGTTATCTCTATCTTCAATCTGTCTGCATATGTTGTTGTTGTTCCTGGCAGTTATTTTGATTTAAAAATAATTATCTCCTAAGAAATAATTACTAATCAAGGGTGCTCAAAGATTAAACAATCCTCCTTCACCCTGCTTGTGGCATGAAGTTACATCTCGATTAGTGGTCAGCGTAGTAATGAGCCGTATGGGCGAAAGATAATTAATTA
>NW_013781929.1:0-675 GCF_000517525.1 Limulus polyphemus
AATAACACTACGGGTTTCAAATTTTAAGATATTACATATATTTTAAATAAAAGAAGAATTAAACTTAAGACTGGAATAAGATGGTGTTTGTTAAATTTTCAGGAGTAAAAAATTAAGCTTTCAAGATAATCATTGGAATTCAATTAAAGACTTAAGTTAATTATGGATTACGATTAATCATGATGGATGCGGTCCTTTTCAGAGCCTGAGATCTACTGATCCAATAGCCGAAAATTTTATGTGGGGGGAACCAGAGTACCCGGAGAAAACCACTTTCACTGAATAGGTGCCGAATAAATATAGGTGCTCAGTGCCCAGAGCTGGAAATGAAGTGGTAAGTCGTGATGTTATTGATCATGCTTAATGGGGAAATATATCTGACTCAAGAAGCTGCAGTTGACGCGATCATGCAAATTCTTGTGTTTGTTTGTTCCCTGTTGATGTACGTATGTAATAACGAGTAGCGAGTTTAATAAAGCGTTTTTTAAGAAAGGTAGTTCGGCTAATGTATAGAGATATTCCGTTGGAGTGAAATTTGGAAGTCTATGAGCTATTTTGATTGCTCTATTCTGAAGAATCTGTATTCTGCTGTATTCTTTATTAGTCATATTACATGCGTTACCGACTCGAAAAGGGGTCTACTGAAAGCTTTATAAATTGCAATAATGGTTTTGG
>NW_013781930.1:0-670 GCF_000517525.1 Limulus polyphemus
TGACTGTATCACAGTATGGTGGTAAAATTCTATATTATAATAACAATAAACCTATCAATATCAGAATTCTAAATCATAATATGACGACAAAATTATATATTACTATAAGACTAAACCTAACAATATAATTATACTGTATTACTACACTAGCGTAAAAGCTCATCAAAAATGACGGGAAAAAACTGGAAACCAAAACTATTCCGCAAAAAACTTGCAATACACAAAAGAAATATAAAATTTCCTTTCCCAGGAACATGCTACACATTGTTCCTGAATCCACTACATATAACTGACCAAACATGGTACATATTGTTCCTGAATCCACTACATATAACTGACCAAACATGTTACATATGGTTCCTGAATCCTCTACATATAACTGACCAAACATGGTACATATTGTTCCTGAATCCACTACATATAACTGACCAAACATTCTACATATTGTTCCTGAATCCACTACATATAACTGACCAAACATGGTACATATTGTTCCTGAATCCACTACATATAACTGACCAAACATGGTACATATTGTTCCTGAATCCACTACATATAACTGACCAAACATTCTACATATTGTTCCTGAATCCACTACATATAACTGACCAAACATGCTACATATTGTTCCTGAATCCACTACATATAACTGACCAAACATTCGTACATA
>NW_013781931.1:0-853 GCF_000517525.1 Limulus polyphemus
AAAGATGAGTATGGTGGTTATAAATTCTGTAAAGAAAGTTACACCTAGGTGTTTATGGAGTAGTTGTACCAAGTAAGGCTAAAGATGAGTATGGTGGTTATAAATTCGGTAACTATAGTTACACCTAAGTGTTCGTGGAGTTCTTATACCAAATAACGCTAAAGATGAGTATTGTGGTTACAAATTCGGTAACTATAGTTACACCTAGGTGTTCGTGGAGTTGTTGTACCAAAAACGCTAAGGATGAGTATGGTGGTTACAATTTCGGTAGCTATAGTTACACCTAGGTAATCGTGGAGTATTTGTACTAAGTAAGGCTAAAGATGAGTATGCTGGTTATAAATTCGGTAACTAGAGTTACACCTAGGTTTTCATGGAGTAGTTGTACCAAATATCGCTAAAGACGAGTATGGTGGTTATAAATTCGGAAACTAGAGTTACACATAGGTGTTCGTGGAGTTGTTGTACCAAATAACGCTAAAGCTGAGAATGGTGTTTATAAATTCGGTAACTATAGTTACACCTAGGTGTTCATGGACTAATTGTACCAAGTAAGGCTAAAGATGAGTATGGTGGTTGAAAATTCGGTAACTAGAGTTGGACTAGTTTTACCAAGTAAGTCTATAGATGAGTATGGTGGTTGAAAATTCGGTATCTAGAGTTACACCTAGGTATTCGTGGAGTTGTTGTAGGAAATAACGCTAAAGATGAGTATGGGGGTTACACATTCGGTAACTAGAGTTACACCTAGGTGTTCATGGAGTAGTTGTACCAAGTAAGGGTAAAGATGTGTATGATGGTTATAAATTCGGTAACTAGAGTTACATCTGAGAGTTCATGGAGTAGTTGTACC
>NW_013781932.1:0-1582 GCF_000517525.1 Limulus polyphemus
GTTGGGATATTTATTAGTTTCTATTTTTGTTGTTTTAATTTATTGTATCTATAGTACCTTGTACATTGTTTCTCTGCTATTAGTATTTTAAATTTTTTAGACCTACATGTACTTGTCGATAGTTAAAATAAATTAAAACAACAACAATAGAAGCTAATAAATAATCCAGTCACGGGTAGGCCTTATTAATTTAGAATACTAATAGCAGAGAAACCATGTACAAGCTATTATAGGTACAATAAATTAAAACAGCAACAACAAAAACTAATAAATAACATCTTGTACATTGTTTCTTTGCTATTAATATTCTAAATTATTTAGACCTACTCGTGGTTTAGTTATTTATTTATTGGTCAGTTTCTATTGTTGTTGTTTTAATTTATTTTACCTATGTGTCTTGTACATTGTTTCTCTGCTTTAATGTTCTCAATTATTTAGGTCTACCTATAGTTGGGGTATTTATTAGTTCCTGTTGTTGTTGTTGTTTTAATTTATTGTACCTATCGTATCTTGTACATAGTTTCTCTGATATTAGTATTCTAAATCAATTAAGCCTACCTGTGGTCGGGTTATTTATTTATTTATTAGCTTCTGTTGTAGTTGTTTCAATTTATTTTACCTATTGTATCTTGTACATTGTTTCTCTGCTATTAGTATTCTAAATTATTTATACCTACATGTACTTGGGTTATTTATTAGTTTTTGTTGTTGCTGTTTTAATTTATTGTACCTATAATAGCTTGTACATGGTTTCTCTGCTATTAGTATTCTAAATTACTTAGGCCTACCCGTGGTTGGATTATTTATTAGCTTCTATTGTTGTTGTTTTAATTTATTTTACCTATCGAATCATGTACATTGTTTCTCTGGTATTAGCATTCTAACTTATTTAAGCCTACATGTAGTTTGGGTTATTTATTAGTTTCTGTTCTTGTTGTTTTAATTTATTTTACCTATGTGTCTTGTACATTGTTTCTCTGGCATTTGTGTTCTAAATTTTTTAAGTCTACGTGTAGTTGGGTTATTTATTAGTTTTTGTTTTTGTTGTTTTACTTTATTTTACCTATCGTATCTTGTACATTGTTTCTGTTCTATTAGTATTCTAAATGATTTAGGTCTACATGTAGTTGGGTTATTTGTTTCTGTTCTTGTTGTTTAAATTTATTTTACCTATCGTATCTTGTACATTATTTCTCTGCTATTAGTATTCTAAATTATTTAGGCCTACATCTAGTTGGGATATTTATTAGTTTCTATTTTTGTTGTCTTAATTTATTGTATCTATAGTATCTTGTATATTATTTCTGCTATTAGTATTCTAAATTATTTAGGCCTACATGTAGTTGGGTTATTTATTAGTTTCTGTTGTAGTTGTTTTAATTTATTTTACGTATCGTATCTTGTACATTGCTTCTCTGCTATTAGTATTCTAAATTATTTAGGCCTACATGTAGTTGGGTTATTTATTAGTTTTTGTTGTTGTTGTTTTAATTTATTTTACCTATAATAGCTTGTACATGGTTTCTCTGCTATTAGTATTCTAACTTACTTAGGCCTACCCGTGGTTGGATTATTTATTAGC
>NW_013781933.1:0-2679 GCF_000517525.1 Limulus polyphemus
TGGTTATAAATTCGGAATACTCATCTGTAGCGTTATTTAGTACAACAACTCCACGAATACCTAGGTGTAACTCTAGTTATAGAATTTATAACCACCATACTCATCTTTAGCCTTACTTGGTACTACTACCCCATGAACACTTAGGTGTAACTCTAGTTACCGAATTTATATCCACCATATTCATCTTTAGCCTTACTTGGTTAAACTACTCCATGAACACCTAGGTGTTACTCTAGTTATGAACACTTAGGTTTAACTCTAGTTACCGAATTTATAACCCCCATACTCATCTTTAGCGTTATTTGGTACAACAACTCCACGAACACCTAGGTGTAACTCTAGTTACTGAATTTGTTACTATGGAGTAGTTGTACCAAGTAAACAGAATTTATAACCACCATACTCATCTTTAGCCTTACTTGGAACAATTACTCCATGAACACTTAGGTTTAACTATGGTTACCGAATTTATAACCCCCATATTCATCTTTAGCGTTATTTGGTACAACAACTCCACGAACACTTAGGTGTAACTCTAGTTACAGAATTTATAACCACCATACTCATCTTTAGCCTTACTTGGAACAATTACGCCATGAACACTCAGGTGTAACTCTATTTACCGAATTTATAACCCCCATACTCATCTTTAGCGTTATTTGGCACAACAACTCCACGAAAACCTAGGTGTAACTCTAGTTACCGAATTTATAACGACCATATTAATCTTTAGCCTTACTTGGTACAACTACTCCATAAACATCTAGGTGTAATTCTACTTATCGAATTTGTAACCACCATACGCATCTTTAGCGTTATTTGGTACAACAACTCTACGAATACCTAGGTGTAACTCTAGTTACCTAATTTATAACCACCATACTCATCGTTAGCCTTACTTGGTACAATAACTCCACGAACACCTATGTGTTACTCTAGTTACCGAATTTATAACCACCATATTCATCTTTTTCTTTACTTGGTACAACTACTCCATGAACACATATATGTAACTCTAGTTACAGAATTTACAACCACCATACTTATCTTTAGCCATAACCACCATATTCATCTTTAGCCTTACTTGGTACAACTACTCCATGAACACCTAGATGTAACTTTAGCTAGTTACCGAATTTGGTACAATAACTCCACGAACACCTAGGTGTTACTCTGGGTGTAACTCTAGTTACTGAATTTGTAACCACGATACTCATCTGTAGCGTTATTTGGTACAACAACTCCACGAATAGCTAGGTGTAACTCTAGTTACCGAATTTATAACCACCATATTCATCTTTAGCCTTACTTGGTACAACTACTCCATGAACACATATGTGTAACTCTAGTTATAGAATTTATAACCACAATACTCATCTTTAGCCTTACTTGGTACAACTACTCCATGAACACTTAGGAGTAACTCTAGTTACCGAATTTATATCCACCATATTCATCTTTAGCCTTACTTGGTACAACTACTCCATGAACACTTAGGTTTTACTCTGGTTACCGAATTTATAACCCCCATACTCATCTTTAGCGTTATTTGGTACAACAACTCCACGAACACCTAAGTGTAACTCTAGTTACCGAATTCGTAACTACCATACTCATCGTTAGCCTTACTTTTTTAAAACCACCATACTCATCTTTAGCCTTACTTGGAACAATTACTCCATGAACACTTAAGTTTAACTCTATTTACCTAATTTATATCCCCCATACTCATCTATAGCGTTTTTTGGTACAACAACTCCATGAACACTTAGGTTTAACTCTAGTTACGAATTTATAACCCCCATACTCATCTTTAGCGTTATTTGGTACAACTCCACGAACACCTTGGTGTAACTCTAGTTACCGAATTTGTAACCACCATACTCATCTGTAGCGATATTTGGTACAACAACTCCACGAATACCTAGGTGTAACTCTAGTTACCTAATTTATAACCACCATACTCATCGTTAGCCTTACTTGATATTACAACTCCACGAACACCTTTCGGTAACTAGAGTTACACCTAAGTGTTTATGGAGTAGTTGTACCAAGTAAGGCTAAAGATGAGTATGGTGGATATAAATTCTATAACAAGAGTTACACCTATGTGTTCATAGAGTAGTTGTACCAAGTAAGGCTCAAGATGAATATGGTGGTTTTAAAATCGGAAACTAGAGTTACACCTAGATGTTGATGGAGTAGTTGTACCAAATAACGCTACAGATGAGTATGGTGGTTACAAATTCAGTAACTAGAGTTACACCTAGGTGTTCGTGGAGTTGTTGTACCAAATAACGCTAAAGATGAGTATGAGGGTTTTAAATTCGGTAACTATAGTTACACTTAGGTGTTTATGGAGTAGTTGTACCAAGTAAGGCTAAAGATGGGTATGGTGGTTATAAATTCTGTAACTAGAGTTACACCTAGGTGTTCATTGAATAGTTGTACCAAGTAAAGAAAAAGATGAGTATGATGGTTATAAATTCGGTAACTAGAGTTACACCTAGGTATTCGTGGAGTTGTTGTACCAAATAATGCTAAAGATGAGTATGTTGGTTACAAATTCGGTAACTAGAGTTACACCTAGGTGTTCGTGGAGTTATTGTACCAAATAACGCTAAAGATGCGTATGGTGGTTACAATATCGGTAACTAGAGTTACACCTAGGTGTTTAAA
>NW_013781934.1:0-674 GCF_000517525.1 Limulus polyphemus
CCAAATAGAGTAACGCTGACACGAGACTGCGACTGATACTAACAGAAGCTTAAGCATGACTGAGTGATGTGAAGGAAACATAGAAAGGACCATTTCCTTGTTCCTTTCAATTAGAATATAGTAAGTTCAAAGTGACCACTCTGTATTCCAAAGGGAAAAATCGGACCAACAACTTACGAAGGTCAATTTCTAAGATTTTTGTGGCCAAACAGCACAGTGAAAATACATTTTTATTGTCTAAAGCTGGTGATTAACAGGGAATTTAGCACAACCTTAACGTGCTGTTTTAAATCGGGCCAGGAAAGTGTTTCTTCAGCCAGGCATAATCTGGAAATGTAAAAAGAAAAATGAATTTTACTGTAATACAAATAAGGTTAAAAATGGCTGGTTTAATAGTCAAGACTATTCCATAGTAGTGTAAGTCCACTTTATTGTTGAATGTGAAACAACCTACTTTAATACCTAAAGGCACATTTTGTATTCACAACACAGCAAAAGTATGTTGGTACAGATAAACATTTGTTTAAAGTTATCATTCGTGAATCGTTAGAAAAAATAAAACATAAAAAAGATCATGTAGTATTAAATAGAGATGAAGGAATGGCGAATATTTCTGCAAGAATGTGGATTGATCTCCTTTGAATGGTTTAGCGTGAATGTATGAAAAATAACAT
>NW_013781935.1:0-925 GCF_000517525.1 Limulus polyphemus
TGTTTTCAATCTATGCACCCAAATCTAAGGTCTAGGTTAGATGTATAAAGTTAAATTTCTGTCATTATTATTACATCTAGATCCAAACCTAAGACTAAAAAAGACGGAAATAACAGGTCTAACATTAATGTTAGATCTATATGTACTAGCGACTTAATCTAGGAACTGTAATCTAGCACCACTAACTAGTAAATCTATATTTAAGTTTTCTCATTCTATCAAACCTTTAATATTAAATATAGCCTTTGGGCCTCTAAGCTTATATTATGTTATGATTACACCCTTCTCCACAGTATGTGTAATTTTTATTCCAGCAATTTCAGACTTGTTTCCTGTAGTGTTCGTGTAGTTAAACCTATCGATTTTTTAAATGTGATTTAGCAACTGCCAATAATTTATATGGTGCTCATAAGCATGATTTACCAGCATATACACTCATCTGCATTGATTTTTCTTACTGTTGTGTCACATTAATTAACATGAGTATGGGTGGTCTAAATAATGGCAGTTAAAGTGAAACCAGGTGTAGATGTGCCTAACTAGTCCTGAGTTGCAACTATAATTGTATACTTTAAATATAATTTGTGGTTAATAACTTAGGAAAGTAGAATACTTCCCTTCATCTGACAATTTGCATGTTGCAACTAAATAATGTAGTCAGTATTTATTATTTTATTCTTTTAGCCCATTATGTCAAAAAAAAAAGAAAGTGGGGCACAGGGACGCAAAAGTCGTGCACAATTTGCAGCTTCGATGGTGGAGTCAAGCAAATTTATGAGAGCTTTCCTTGCTGGAGGTGATGACACCAGTAAGCCAGAATCTGTTCCATTTGATGGCAACAAAGAGGTCAAAGGGCAAGATTGTGAACATGCTATTTCATTTGAAAAAGAAACAATGAAGAAACTGTTCTCTATTCTGTTGAAAG
>NW_013781936.1:0-1297 GCF_000517525.1 Limulus polyphemus
AGTAGCGAGTCTCTAACTTGGTCGCTTAGTTCAGTAGCGAGTCTCTAACTTGGTTGTTTAGTTCAGTAGCGAGTCTCTAGCTTGGTCGTTTAGAGACTTGGTCGTTTAGCTCAGTAGCGAGTCTCTAACTTGGTCGTTTAGCTCAGTAGCGAATCTCTAAATAGTGTTCAATTTACGTTTGATTTCGGGCAATGCGTGGCCTAGTGATTAATGTATCAGATCGAAAGATCCAAAGTTCGAGACCTAATCCCTTTGGAAACATTTCGCACTTTCGATTGTACGTGCTATACAACCCAGCCTTCTGTACTTTTACTATTAAAAAAGTCTGTCATTAATTAATAAAAAAAAGACTATTTTCAAAATTGTGGATTTTCTTTATTCTCTCGCTTATTTTCCTTTGTTTGCACTGAATGTATGAAATAAATTTAACTTTTACATTGAATTATTTTCTTGTTTACGCATACCCCCCCCTCCCCTCAGGTGGCTCAGCTATACCAGCAGTGAACAGAACCTAGATAGCCTATTGCATAGTTTTGTGCTTTACGACAGAGTTTCACTATTTTTTAGCAGAACAAATTATCCAAAACACTAAGTTCCACATTTCGCAAAACTTACCTTATGAGCTTATAACGCTAAAACCCGGGTTTCGACACCCGTGGCGGGCACAACACAGATAATTCATTGTGTACCTTTGTGATTAACAACAAACATACAAATCACAAAATATTGTGTAAATGTGTTTTTCTTATGTATAAAGGTTAAAAAAAATTATTTTTAATCAAAACTATGTGTAAGATGAGTCATCATTATTCTCATGACGTAACGCGTGAGATGAGTCAGCATTATTCCTGTAACGTGTAGACTCAACTCAACCGCTGGCTGCCCTCACCTTCGTATGTCCAAAACTCTAGCGAGTCTCTAACTTGGTAGTTTAGTTCAGTAGCGAGTCTCTAGCTTGTTCGTTTAGAGACTTGGTCGTTTAGTTCAGTAGCGAGTCTCTAACTTGGTCGTTTAGTTCAGTAGCGAGTCTCTAACTTGGTCGTTTAGTTCAGTAGCGAGTCTCTAACTTGGTTGTTTAGCTCAGTAGCGAGTCTCTAACTTGGTCGTTTAGTTCAGTAGCGAGTCTCTAGCTTGGTCGTTTAGCTCAGTAGCGAGTCTCTAGCTTGGTCGTTTAGCTCAGTAGCGAGTCTCTAGCTTGGTCGTTTAGTTCAGTAGCGAGTCTCTAGTTTGGTCGCTTAGTTCAGTAGCGAGTCTCTAGTTTGGTCGCTTAGTTCAGTAGCGAGTCTCTAACTTGGTC
>NW_013781937.1:0-674 GCF_000517525.1 Limulus polyphemus
CTTCAACTTCTCTTATAGCTCTACATGCATCTTTTGTTTAGCAGTAGCCATTGCCTTCTTTGTCTCTTTCTTTGTCACTTTGTATGTCTGCAGACCCTCCTTGATATTGGTTTGCTGGCACCACTTTAATTTTATCTTCTCTTTCACACTCTTCTGCACTTTCTCATTCCACCACCATGTTTCTCTCTCTGGATATAGTTTCCTCCTTTGGTTGTTCCCACAACTTTGTTTGCCATGTATAATATGTATTTTGACAATATCTCATTCAGTCTGCCTGCACTCCATGATCGTATAGTCTGAGAACTCTTTTGATGTATCTGGTTTTCTCAGCCTCTACCACAGTATTATGTGGGCGGGGGGATATCATTTTACTACCATCATTCTTATACTTTTCATTTCATCCATCAACAAAAGCTTGTGCTATGGAGTGAAACTTTCCTTGCTATAACCTTACAATCTTTCACTCTTTTCACTTTCTCAGTTGTAAACAATAGGTAATCATCTGTTTGACTCATAACAGTCCCACTTCTGTGTGTTATCAGGTGTTGTTTTCTTGAACGTCCAAGTCATATGTTTGAACCATCTGCAGAATCACTTCGCTGTCCATATTTCTTAGTCTGTAGCTATGTCCTCCAAGCCACCTCTGTCCTGTTCAATATGTCCATTTAGATTAA
>NW_013781938.1:0-674 GCF_000517525.1 Limulus polyphemus
ATTTCTTGTTTATTTTCTCGTTCTTCTTGTTTCTTTTGCTGTTCTTGTATTGCTGCTATCAAGTCTGCTATGCTGTAGTTTGATTTGCCGCTTCTCGTTTCCACTTTTTTTATCCCACTTCTGACACCAATTTGTTACGTCTCTGTTTGTTAATTGATTTTTCCGTAGCTTCGTTCCGACGAAACTTTAGCGACACAAGTCCTTACTTAATAAAACCGGTTTATTCTTTCCGAATACAACTTTACGATACACTTATTTTCAACAGTCGCTCTATAACAAACGCTATATCAACGAATGTCAACAATACTTCTGACTGCAGTTCAATTACTCACTATCTACACACACATTATTCTCCCGTCACGTTGTCACCCTCTTTTATATACCAGACCTATATCTAGTAAATGCTAGAGCATTCGCCAAGGTACAGGATAGTTCTGGAAAGCAGGTGGCGTGGCAATAGTCACGTGATCTCGCTGACGCAACAATATTTACAAACATTAGGCTGAGAAAATGTATAGTTAAAAGAAATCTGGCTGATGTTGCACTGCATAACTAAACAGATAACTTAAGGTTAGGGAATATCAGGTGATAAAGTACAGCATTAAAAAACAACATACTAGTAACTTACGTTACAAATATCAGTCTTAGAAAGTTCATTCGTAGATACCACAGGT
>NW_013781939.1:0-668 GCF_000517525.1 Limulus polyphemus
ATATGGAGTTTTTATAAGAAACTTCACGACCATAGGAAAGCCATGTGCACTATTTGTAAAAAAAGAATTTGCCTATTTAGGCTAGACAACAAACCTACGGAGTCACCTCGCGTCAAAGCACTCGACTCTTTACTGTCCGGACATCGCGACAACCACAACAGAGAGCAAGAAGACGCCTATCCTTAATGGACTTGTAAGGCTTGTGAAGTGCAATGATACACGTGCAAAGAATATAACAGACAGAGTGACTAAAATGGTCGTTCAAGACCTACGCCCCATTTGAACTGCTGAATGCGATGGTTTTCATAACTTAATGAAGTACTTGGAGCCAAGATATGTCTTACCAAGCAGAAAACAATTTACCGCTGATATCAACTTTAAACATGCAACGTGCAAACAACGTCTGAAAGAAAGGCTAAGTGAAGAAGCAGTGTTTATATCGTTAACCACGGATATATGGACGAGCATCGCGACAGAAAGTTACATCACTGTTACAGCGCATTACATTGATAACAGCTGGGTGCTACAGGCCTTTGTACTGGAAACCTTACCTTTCCCAGAATGGCACACGGGGATAAACATTGCAGAAAAGCTGAAGAAAGTAGGTGGAAGAATGGGAGATTATGGAGTATGTTATGCTACTAAATAAAAGCTTCCAGATTCCAGAA
>NW_013781940.1:0-674 GCF_000517525.1 Limulus polyphemus
CATTTGCTGTTATATTAAAGTTTTTCTTCATTACCCATTCAAGCCGTCTCCAGCCATTATTAGTCTCAAAGTGGGTTCCTCGTCATCGAAGAGTGGGTATTAGCAACTGTAACATCTCCAAACCCCGCGACCATAGTAAGTGGAATATAAAGGGGTATTAAAAACTGTCATATTCCAAAATTCTCCGACTGCAGTTGGGCAGTAGAAAGTAGATATATCTATGGGATTTTGAGTCCGTTTTACTTCACCATATAGTAACCTAATTCAATTTAGGTTTGTGAATAAGGTTACGACGTTTCGTCGAATTCATTATTTAATGTTATACAGCAGACTAACTGTTTAATGACTGTATACTGTTAACACATAAAAAGAAAGTGATTAGGTTTATGACAAACTTACTGATATTGGTTTAATATAGACAGGATAAATGCATTATCAATTCGGATCTATTTATATATCTCAGGGTCAAGTACTCTGAGACCTCTTCCTCCATGCCTAGCTTACAGTGTTAGTTACGTATTGCGAAATTCCCGCCTATTCTCGGGAGTTGTGGAGGATTCTCGAGAGTGGGACTCAACAATATATGTACACGGCGTGGTCACAAGTAAATAGACACCACCTTTTCAGAAAAAAAATGAAATTTTTCAGTCATATTCACATGAATTGATACATTC
>NW_013781941.1:0-801 GCF_000517525.1 Limulus polyphemus
ATATTTTTTGTAAGTTTGTAAAATTTTTGTATATAAATCATTGTGTGTAATAACTATCTGTAATACCTGTTACTGTAAATTGTATTGTTGTTTGTATGTTAAAAGATATTTGTGCTAAAAAAAAACTGTGTGTATCAATCTTGTTAGCAAATATCATAAACTGGACACATATCGTCATTTATTTAACTCCTAAATCTAAATTACAATTTAACCAAGTTTTAGGCTATTAGAAATTTTAATACGTACTACTTTGTCTTGTAAATTCCTAATCCCTCGTTTGAACACATCTTTTTTATCTGTGTCTATGAATATTTTGTGTCCGAACGGGTTGTTACATACCGTTCGCAAAAGCGATCAATTTTTGGTGGCATCACACAAACACCTACGAAACGCGAAATAACGTCAAACCATAGTTTTGCTACATTCTGTACCACCGAGAATTTATATTTATATGTTACTATAAAACTATGATTTGAATTTGCCTGTCAACTATACATTTATCTGTGTATTTGAATGGCTAATATCAAAATACCTTATATGGAGTGCAGTCAGTACTTACATATAATTACTGTAATTTTTGTTGTTGTTGTTGTTACTACATTAATCCGTATTGTTGTGTATCTCTAAAGACGCCATTTTCAATTTAGTTTGTTTCGGAGAGTTTTCCCAGTTTTTAATACAAGCCTTATTTATTACATGTATAAAAACTACATCAAATATTAGAGAATTCGACAAATTAATACAAGCTTTATTTATTACATGTATAAAAACTACATCAAATATTAGAGAATTCGACAAATT
>NW_013781942.1:0-674 GCF_000517525.1 Limulus polyphemus
CAAAGTCATTTAACAAAGTTTAGAATTTTATTGATAGTCAACATGGCTTCACTCAGGGAAAATCTTGCCTTAGAAATCTTTCGACATTCTTTGAAAAGGCTACTGCTTATGTTGATAAGGGTAAGGGTGTAGATTTGGTGTATCTGGATTTTCAGAAAGCATTTGACAAGGTGCCACATAAAAGGCTTGTAAAAAAAATCTCTATAGTTGTGTGGGGTAAGTTAGCAAACTGAATAGAAGAGTGGTTGGATGGAACAAAGCAGAGGGTTGTTACAAATGGAGTTAAGTCAAAATGGATTAATGTCACAAGTGGGGCACCTCAGGGCTCAGTCTTAGGACCTTTGCTCATTTTGATTTACATCAGTGACATAGATGAAGGGATAGTCAATAAGTTACTTAAATTTGCAGATGATATTAAGGTATTGGGTGTTGCTAGCTGTGAAGAGAATGCTGCTGATTTACAAAAGGATTTAGATCATTTAGTGAGTTGAGCAAATAAATGGTAGATGGGTTTTAATTATAATAAATGCAAGATAATGCATGTGGGGTATCATAATTTGAATTATAAGTATAAAATCATAAATAATATTCAACGTAAAAACTGGTACACAATTAAAAACATTTTATTTAGGCCTATCTATGGCCTTCAAAAAGTTGATGACTCTACATGTTTT
>NW_013781943.1:0-853 GCF_000517525.1 Limulus polyphemus
ATTTTGCTGTTCGAGCTGCCATTGTTGTAGATTTTCTTGCCACTGCTGTAATCTCTCTTCTTGTTTATTTTCTCGTTCTTCTTGTTTCTTTTCTTTCTCCTCCAACAACTGCTGCAGTTTGATTTGTCACTTCTCGTTTCCATTTTTTTTCTTTTCCGTCCCACTCTCTGACACCAATTTACTTGTTTCTTTTCTCGTTCTTCTTGTTTCTTTTCTTTTTCCTCCAACAAATGCTGTAATCTCTCTTGTTTATTTTGCTGTTCGAGCTGCCATTGTTGTAGGTTTTCTTGCCACTGTTGTAATCTTTCTTCTTGTTTCTTTTCTTTTTCCTCTAACAACTGCTGTAATCTCTCTTCTTGTTTAATTTCTCGTTCTTCTTGTTTCTTTTATTTTTCCTCTAACAACTGCTGTAATTTCTCTTCTTGTTTAATTTCTTTCTCCTCCAACAACTGCTGTAATCTCTCTACTTGTTTAATTTCTCGTTCTTCTTGTTTCTTTTCTTGTTTATTTTGTTGTTCGAGCTGCCATTGTTGCAGGTTTTCTTGCAACTGTTGTTGTCTCTCTTCTTGTTTCTTTTGCTGTTCTTGTATTGCTGCCATCAAGCTGTAGTTTGATTTTCCGCCTCTCGTTTCCATTTTTTTTTCGTTCCACTTCTGACACCAATTTGTTACGTCTCCGTTTGTTAATAATTTTCCGTAACTTCGTCCCGACGAAACTTTAGCGACACAAGTCCTTACTTAATAAAACTGGTTTATTCTTTCTGAATATAACTTTACGATACACTTATTTTCAACAATTGCACTAAAACAAACGCTATATCAACGAAAGTCAACAATACTTCTGCCTGCAGTTC
>NW_013781944.1:0-737 GCF_000517525.1 Limulus polyphemus
GTTAGAACATTTTTTCATCTCACTAGCAAATACTCGCATGGCTATATACGATAAAAACAACTTAATACCATAAAGACTTAAACCACCAAAAGAAAAAAAAATACAATGCATTTTTCACAATATAACAGAAAAGCCATTACAGAAACCTGGCAACATCCTGGCAACTAATCGAGCTTGCTTACCATACTGACTGATTTAAAGCTACTAATTAATCTTACATAATATACTGATTGATTTAAAGCTACTAATCAACCGTGTTTAACTGTTATCCACGCCTTTATAACTGTTACAACAGCGGATTTCACGAGACGATGAAAGCATGTGCGCAGGAGTTTCTAGAAGGATCATGACTGTTCCTGGCAACTCTAGTCTATTCTAGGCACCCTCTTTTTTATATATAAACCCGGCAACTAAGGCAGAGATATAGCAGATAGTGAGATATAGGGACAGATAATTGAGTCAAGCGAGCGGTAGTGACCGAAAGTAAAGTGCGTGAATCATTGTGAATTATAGTGTATGTTTAAGTTAAAGTGACTGTGGAAATTCTGTGTATTGCAAAGTTGTATTGAGAAAGAATAAACTAGTTTTATTTAAGAAAGGACTTGTATCATTGAAGTTCATCGGGTAGAATTTATACCAGAAATTAACAATTGACAACAAACTGGTGTCAGAGAGTGGGAAGAAAAAAAATGGAAACCAAAAGTGGCAAATCAAACTACAACTTAGCAGATTTGATG
>NW_013781945.1:0-901 GCF_000517525.1 Limulus polyphemus
AAACGCTTCTTAATGATGATCTACATATTTTAGCATGTGCCAATAAAATTGCTGGTTTTTAATTTAATTAATCACAATCGATAGAATTGCACAGGCTAAAACAACATTTATAAAGATGAAAAATATATTGACTAAGAAAGGTATATCAATAAAAGTGCGCAAAAGAGTTCTTAGTTGCTACATCGAACCAAACTTCATGTACGGTTGCGAATCATGGACAATAAACAAACAAATGGAAAAATCACTTAATGCGTCCGAAATATGGTTCCTGTGTAGAATGTTTATGGCTTCCAATAAAGACCGGATAAGAAATGAAGAAGTTCTACAACAAGCAGAAACAAAAAGAACATTGATAACAAAAGTACGGAAAAGACAAGCAGCATTGTTTGGTCATGTGATGAGGGATGGAACATTTGTTAACAACTGGGAAATTTGTGGGGAAAAGAAGTAGATGTAGAGAACGAGAGAAGATTATTGACAGTTTAACAATTTGGCTACACAAAGAGAGGGTAACTGATGTAATCACAAGTTTCTGTGACCTGGAAAGGTGAGGGACATGACCGCCTACGCTACAAAACACGGCACTAGATGATGATGAAAATGATACCTCACTAGATCTTTAATTCTACACACACCATCTTTTTACTTTAATAACCTGAATCAATATCACAGGCGTGGCCTAGCGATTAGCGTTGTGGCCGTTTAAAACATGTTGTGTATCTTCGGTTGAACATATTTATGTATTTTCCACCTGATCCATACCGTGTGTACATAACAGAAATGGCCTTACCTAATTTTGATGAACAGACTGTAGACGAAGGCAAACAGTCAACAACCGCCACTTAAATTTGGTACTCTTAATCAAACATCACGATTAATTGTTTTTCTTTTAATGCAACTA
>NW_013781946.1:0-674 GCF_000517525.1 Limulus polyphemus
TCTTTTTTTACTCTGTCTTACACTAGATTTTGTAAACTTTGATAACGGTCTTTTAGTCCTTCTTACAACTTATTTTAATGGATATGATAATGGTCTTTTTAGTCCTTCTTACACTGGATTTTGTTGATTTTTATAACGGTCTTTTTACTCACTTCTTACAATAGATTTTGTCGATTTTGATAACGGTCTTTATAGTCCGTCTTACATTAGATTTTTTTGAAATTCATAATGGTTTATTAGTCTTTCTTACACTAGATTTTTTGAAATTCATAATGGTTTATTAGTCTTTCTTACACTAGATTTTTTTTACTTTTATAATGGCTTTTTAGTCCTTGTTACTCTAAATTTTGTTGACTTTGATAACGACATTTTTAGTCCTTCTTACATTAGATGTTTTCGACTTTGATAACGGTCATTTTAGAACTTCTTACACTAGATTTTCTTGACTTTGATAAAGGCCAGTTTAGTCCTTATTACTCTAGATTTTCTCGAATTTGATAACGGTCTTTTTATTCACTTCTTACACTGGATTTTGTCGATTTTTATAACGGTCTTTTTACTCACTTCTTAGACTAGATTTTGTCGATTTTGATAACGGTGTTTTTAGTCCTTCTTACAATATATTTTGTCGACTTTGATAACGGCCTTTTTACTCACTTATTACACTAGATCTT
>NW_013781947.1:0-1761 GCF_000517525.1 Limulus polyphemus
TATCTTTAGCGCGCCAAACATTTTTCTTGACATGTGGATTATTTTGATGTACAAACAATGGTTTTCCACGTAATATTTAAATCACAGAACATGTTCTTTGACATGTGAAATATTTGGTATGTACAAACAATGCTGGTCAACGTATCTTTAGCTCACTGAAAATGTTCCTTGATATGTGAATTGTTTTGTTGTGCAAACAATGCTGTTCGACGTATCTTTAGCTTACAGAACATTTTCATTGAAATGTGAATTGTTTTGTTGTACAAACATTGTTGGTCCAGGTATCTTTAGCTCACCAAACATGTTCCTTGACATGTGAAATATTGGGTATGTACAAACAATACTGCAAAATGTATCTTTAGCTCACGGAACATGTTTTTTTACATGTGAATATTTTTGTTGTACAAACAATGCTGGTCCACGTATTTTTAGCTCACCAGACATGCTCCTTGACATTAGAAGTATTTGGTAGGTACAAGTAATGCTGGCCCACGTATCTTTAGCTCCAGAACATGTTCTTTCATATGTGAATTCCAATGTTGTACAAACAATGCTGGTCCACGTATTTTTAGCTCAACAAACATGCTCCTAGACATTAGAAGTATTTAGTATGTACAAAGAATGCTGGTCCACGTATCTTTAGCTTACGGAACATGTTCTTTCACATGTGAATTGCATGTGTAACAAAACAATTCACATATGAAAGAACATGTTCCTTGAGTTAAATATAGGTGGACCAGCATTGTTTGTACATACCTAACTGAGCTAAAAATACGTGGACCAGCATTGTTTGTACAACAAGACAATTCACATGTCAAAGAACATGTTCTGTGAGCTAAAGATATGTCGAACAGCATTGTTTGCACAACAAAACAATTCACATATCAAGGAACATTTTCACTGAGCTAAAGATACGTAGACCAGCATTGTTTGTACATACCAAATATTTCACATGTCAAAGAACATGTTCTGTGATTTAAATATTACGTGTACAACCATTGTTTGTACATCAAAATATTCCACATGTCAAGGAAAATGTTTGGTGAGCTAAAAATATGTGGACCAGCATTGTTTGTACATACCTAACAATTCAAATATCAAGGATAATGTTCGGTGAGCGACCGATATGTGGACCAGCATTATTGTACATACCAAATAATGCACAAGTCAAAGAACATGTTTGGTGAGCTAAAGATACGTGGACCAGCATTGTTTGTACATACCTAACAATTCACATATCAAGGATAATGTTCGGTGAGCGACCGATATGTGGACCAGCATTTTTGTACATACCAAATAATGAACATGTCAAAGACATGTTCTGTGAGCTAAATATACGTGGACCAGCATTGGACCAGCATTGTTTGTACATACCAAATACTTCTAATGTCAAGGAGCATGTTTGGGTAAGCTAAAGATACGTCGGAACATGTTCTTTCACATGTGAATTGATTTGTTGTACAAACATTGATGTTCCAGGTATCTTTAGCTCACCAAACATGTTCCTTGACATGTGAAATATTGGGTATGTACAAACAATACTTCCAAACGTATCTTTAGCTCACGGAACATGTTTTTTCACATGTGAATTGTCTTGTTGTACAAACAATGCTGGTCCACGTATTTCTAACTCACCAAAAATGCTCCTTCACATTAGAAGTATTTGGTATGTACAAACAATGCTGGTCCACGTATCTTTAGCTCCGGAAAATGTTCTTTCACATGTGAATTGTTTTGTTATACAAACATTGATGGTCCAGG
>NW_013781948.1:0-2424 GCF_000517525.1 Limulus polyphemus
CATGCTATAAGGAATGTTGAGTCTTGTACTTATGGTTTAGATAGCATGCTATAATGAATGTTGAGTCTTGTACTTATGGTTTAGATAACATGCTATAAGGAATGTTAAGGCTTGTGCTTATGGTTTAGATAGCATGCTATAAGGAATGTTGAGTCTTGTACTTATGGTTTAAATAGCATGCTATAATGAATGTTAAGTCTTGTACTTATGGTTTAGATAACATGTTATAAGGAATATTGTCATTGTAATTATTGTTTAGATAACATACTATGATGAATTTTCTCTTTTGTACTTATGGTTTGGATAGCATGCTATAAGGAATTTTGAGTCTTGTACTTATGGTTTAGATAACATGTTATAAGGAATATTGTCATTGTAATTATTGTTTAGATAACATACTATGATGAATTTTCTCTTTTGTACTTATGGTTTGGATAGCATGTTATAAGGAATTTTGTCTTTGTACTTATTGTTTCTATAGTATGAAAAAAGTTTTCTAAAGTACGCAGTAAGAAATGTTTAGTCTTCTATTTATGGTTTATGTAGCACGAAGGGAATATATCTGGGCCTTGTACTTATAGTTTCAATAGTACTCACTGTGGAATGTTGAGTCTTATGTTTGTTGTTTCTACAGTATAGAGTAAGGAATGCCAAGTCTTGTACTCGTGGTTCATATAGTATGGAGTAGTAAATACTGAATTTTCTACTTATATTTTCTATACAATTCAGTAACATTTTGTGTCTTAAACTTAAGGTTTATATCGTATTTTGTAAGGAATGTTGTCTTCTATGTATAGATTCTGTTGTATGCAAAGTTTACCCTCGTACTTGTATTTTCTACTTTATTTATAAAGGGATGTTGAGACTTCTACGTATGGTTTCTATACTGTGGAGTATTAAATGTTGAGCCTTGTACTTACTGTTTCTATAGTTTGGAATAAGGAATGTTGAGCCTTGTACTTATCGTTTCTATAGTTTGGAATAAGGAATGCTAAGCCTTGTACTTATCGTTTCTATAGTTTGTTGGAATAAGGAATGTTGAGCCTTGTACTTATCGTTTCTATAGTTTGGAATAAGGAATGTTGAGCCTTGTACTTATCGTTTCTATGGTTTGGAATAAGAAATGTTGAGCCTTGTACTTATCGTTTCTATAGTTTGGAATAAGGAATGTTGAGCCTTGTATTTATCGTTTCTATAGTTTGGAATAAGGAATGTTGAACCGTGTACTTATCGTTTCTAGTATACAGTATCAAATTGTTAGACTTTAATTATGGTTTCTACAGTGGATTCCATGGAATGGGGTAAAAAATTTCCAGTCTTGCTTTTAAGGCTTATATGAGTGAGGAATGATGAGTCATGTAATTATGGTTTCTATGGCATTCGAGGTTGAGTCTTGAATTTGTGGTTTATATAGTATGGGATAGGAAATGTTGAGTTTTATACTTATAGTTTCCATTGTACGTAATCACAATGTTGAGCCTTGTACTTACGATTTTTTTCGTATTCAATAAGGAATGTTGAGTTTTATACCTATAGTTTCTATTGTATGTAGTAACATTGTTGAGCCTTGTACTTACGATTTTTTTCGTATTCAATAGTAGAACTGAGTTAGCTAAGTTAGTAGAAGCACTTTACGTTGCTACAGGAAGATAGTTAAGTTCATACGTTCTTCCCCGAGCTAATTAGAAAGAGTGATATTTTGTGAATCCCCTCACATAGTGATCACGTTTACATGTATTATACATTGGCTGAAGTAAAGACAGCTGCAGTAAGGGATAATTTAATAATGTTTATAGAGATACCTTTAAAAGTAACAGATAGAATGTTTAATATATATAAAACTATATAAAACAATTCTTCAGCATTACCTGTTGACAGTGAAAACCACAATATCTCTGTTTAAGTGATCAGTATACCTATTTAGAAGTGATGGAAGAAGACATATTAAGATGTATAGAGAGGTCCGTTTGAGTATATGACCCTAATTCAGGAATTCATTCAGTGCTTATTGTAACTTATAACTATATTATATTATATTACTATATTATATTATATTAGGAATTAGACATATGATAACACAAAATTTCTTATTCAATATACTATAGAAAAGATCAGTAGAAGACTCAATATTTCTCTACATACTATAGGGAACGTAACTACGAGCTCAACAATTTTAGTCCACATTTTAGATATTATAAGTACAAACAAAACATATTTTACTCCATACTATAAAAACCATAATTACAAGACTCAACATTACTTACCTTGCTACATTAACAGATATCTGCATCCACGCGAATTGCTTCTACTACGCTAGCTAACCACTTGCTACAGTAAAAAATATCTGCAGCAACGTAAAATCCTTCTAAAAAGTTACTTAACTCAGTTCTACTAATCGCTACATTAAAAGATATATCCAATCAC
>NW_013781949.1:0-897 GCF_000517525.1 Limulus polyphemus
GATTGAAATGGTTAGTTGTTAAAACGGTCATGTGTTTTAGATGTGTACTAGGAACTCCATATATATGTCGTGTTAACTGACATAACATACAAGATTGAAATAGTTACTTGTTAAAACGGCCCTATGTTTTAGATGTGTACTAGGAACTCCATATATATGTCGTGTTAACTGACATAACATACAAGATTGAAATTAAAACACAGGACCGTTTTAACAACTAACTGATGTGTACTAGGAACTCCATATATATGTCGTGTTAACTGACATAACATACAAGATTGAAATGGTTAGTTGTTAAAACGGTCCTATGTTTTAGATGTGTACTAGGAACTCCATATATATGTCGTGTTAACTGACATAACATACAAGATTGAAATAGTTAGTTGTTAAAACGGTCATCAATCCTCTGTAAGCATTAAAATAATTAATATAGATAGATTTACACAACATCACTGAACAATGACTCAAAAAGTAAGAGGAACGTATACGTTCCAAACGTACTAATGGACGTGTCGTATTACCATATTTAGTTTACTCCTATACGAGTAACATTAAGCCCTCACTAGGCTTTAGCCTTGGCTCTGTAATATTACAACCGCTACATTACAGGATTCTATGGGCATGTTTTCAAAAGGCTTAGGTTACACAATCTTAATAACTGGAAACTTGTTTGTTTCCGAAAGAACGCCAGAGAAGTGAACCCACATCCGACCAACGATTGGTCAAAGTCTGATCTCTTTCAACGAATCACGAAATAACACAAAGTGTTATGTATCCATAACAAAAGAAGGAAATTTAAAAAAAAAACAGTCAAGTTTCCTTATCTTAATAGCTGTCGACTAGATTTTAAGTGTTCCCTACCGTCTGATGGGTTAAAAACAGTCAAGTTTCCTTATC
>NW_013781950.1:0-674 GCF_000517525.1 Limulus polyphemus
AATGTATTGTAAGATCTTACCGGCACGTCTTCTGGTAAAACACCAAACCAATATATTGTATCTTGTCCGCATTTTGTCTTTTAAAAAGTGACCAGTTCATTGCGACTTAACTTATCAGTTTTCTTCCCGTAGAACACGTAACTAACGTATTATTCATGTTTCTTGTGATACAATACGTAACTAACGTATTTTATCTCATCCGTATTTCTTCTGGTAAAACAACACGAAACCAGTTCATAGTATATTGCCCGTACTTCGTTTTACAGAAAACGTGACTAATTCATTGTATCTTATCCGTATTTCTTCTTGTAGAACACCTAATCAGTTCATTGTACCTTATCCGTATTTCTTCTTGTAGAACACCTATTCAGTTCATTGTAACTTATCCGTACTTCTTCTTGTAGAACACCTAATCAGTTCATTGTACCTTATCCGTACTTCTTGTAGAACATCTAATCAGTTCATTGTATCTTATCCGTATTTCTTCTTGTAGAACACCTAATCAGTTCATTGTACCTTATCCGTACTTCTTGTAGAACACCTAATCAGTTCATTGTACCTTATCCATACTTCTTCTTGTAGAACACCTAATCAGTTCATTGTACCTTATCCGTACTTCTTGTAGAACATCTAATCAGTTCATTGTACCTTATCCGTACTTCTTGTAGAACATC
>NW_013781951.1:0-674 GCF_000517525.1 Limulus polyphemus
ATGAAGTTGCCCCACAGGGTATCTTAGGGGAGCATTGACATCATAATTCCACAAAAGAGGGCGTGTTTGTTGGTGACAAAATCATCAGATTATATCTCAACATATAATTACGTCATCATTAGTGTAGTTTTCACTTCTATAGGTAACTATATATATAATAAAAAGTTATTTAATAGTTTACATGTAAAGCAGATATTTGAGCAAGACAGTTAATATAGCTGATCGTGTTTTCATTTAATAATTAATTTCCATGTGTCATAAAAGTTTTGAATACTTTACAAGTAAGACTATTATTTTAACGAGACAACGATTTATAACATAACTGATACTTTGTACAAGCCCGCATTAAGGTAGTTTGAGACACTGACGCACTTATTTTTATGAGGCCCCTTGAATAGAGTACCAGCAAATTTGAAGTTAAATATAATTAATACATTCTAAGTTAATTACAGATTCGTCCTAAAACAGATTCGAGTTTTTTGTTCTTTTTCTGATTGTTTTGATGCATTGTTGGGCGGATAAAGTTTCACTGTCAAATAAAACCTGTACCATTTCAACGTTACAGATCTTTCTAGATCTGGAGAGTATATGTCTCCCAATCTTTCACTCACTTTAATTATATAAAAAGATAATGGTCATATCATGCCTCATGATATATTAATTACTTTATATGT
>NW_013781952.1:0-1392 GCF_000517525.1 Limulus polyphemus
TTTACTTAATAAAACTGGTTTATTCTTTCCGAATATAACTCTGCGATACACTTAATCTCAATACTCGCGCTAAAACAAATACTATAACGAACGAACGTTAACTTCAACAATACCCTGTGACTGCAGTTCAATTACTCACTATCTACACACACATTACCTCCCCGCGTCACGTTTTCCCCTCTTATATATACCAGCCTACCCTACTAGTAAATACTAGACCATTCGCCAAGATACGGATAGTTCTAGAAACAAGAGAGCGTGAGAATTGTCATGTGATCTCGATGACGCAACAATATGATGCTGTGTAAAGAATTATCATGATTGTTTTTATTAGGCAAAATATAACAGAATATGAAATATTGCTATTTTCTGTAAATTTTACAGAAAGAAATACAAAATATTTTTAGGAGTACTTGCGGCCCGAATTCAAACATTCCGCAAACCCACTGGAGTCGCGACCCACATTTTGTGAAACCATGAATTCTACCATCATAAAACTAAAAATGAACGCCAATTGTGTCATTTCTTGTTTTTTTACGACTCTTAATATATTTATTTGATTCTTCATAAATTTTATTTCTTGTCGTGTTTTAAAAAATGTATTGTCACTATAATCTCTATCTATATTGCCCCGCATTCACAATCGAGCTCACATGGGAGCCTGAATTTGTTGTAGGACTTACGAAAAAGAAGGGAAAAAAAGCGGGTCGCTATGATGTTCTGGTATATGCTGTAATAATATATTAATGTGTTTAAAACTGTTGTGTAATTGGCTTTTAATTTAGTCGTTTCTGATGAGTGTCATGATATAAAAAGACTTTAGTTTAGATATTATTGATTCATTGATTTTTGTGAGTGAATATTATTGTTTAGTTTTTGTTATAATAAGAGTTAAAAGCAGACGATTTTTGGAAGTTGTGTTTATAATTCATTGATGTTGAGATTATCGAACGTCGCGTGCAATACATTGACGTCGAGAATATAAATATTTCTAGAAGGCGGGCAGACGACTAAGTGATAAACGTATAAATAGTGTGAGACAAACGGAAACAGCAGACAGACAATAGCAGAAGAGAGTAACGTTACCGGCAGTGAAAAGTTCGGCGTTAAGTTAACTGTCGTAGAAGTGATAGGCCTAACGTTTAATATGTTATAGTAAGACTAATAGTAGAAAATGAGATAATAATAATAATTTATTCCGTCAAAGCGTGGTTCTAAAGTAACTGAATCAGTTTGAGTGCACTTTGACAAAAGGAACAAAGGATATTTAGAAGAAAGAAGACCATACAATTATGGTAATTCGCACCACAATTGTAAGTGAATCACACAGAGAATACTAGTGTGATAGTAATAGAGAAGATAGTTCGGTTTGTCACTGAATTTAAGTAATTG
>NW_013781953.1:0-254 GCF_000517525.1 Limulus polyphemus
ATAGGTGTGGTAACACATGGGTCAAAGGACAATGTGGAGAATCTGTACATGTTGCTAGGTGTGGTAACACATGGGTCACAGGACAATGTGGAGAATCTGTACATGTTGCTAAGGTGTGGTAACACATGGGTCACAGGACAATGTGGAGAATCTGTACATGTTGCTAGGTGTGGTAACACATGGGTCACAGAACAATGTGGAGAATCTGTACATGTTGCTAGGTGTGGTAACACATGGGTCACAGGACAATATAT
>NW_013781954.1:0-674 GCF_000517525.1 Limulus polyphemus
GATGGAATCTACTTCATGTAGTGATGAAGGTACCTTATTTAAGTTACTAGTGGGATATCCCTTACTCTGCTTAAAATCCGGAACGCCACAATTTGTTTACCATAGCTGTGTTAAGACTTACTGCAGGCCATTTTCTTGATGGCCTTGGTGTCACAAGTTCATCCTTATTCATTGGTTTTCCAATGCTATTCAGAACAACTCAGAATGTCCAAATCCCCAATACGAACATGTTTTTATCATGTAAAGTGTAAGAATATTTTATATTGGAAAGGGCTGTTACATACTATTTCCAAAAGTTATCAGTTTTAACCCGATGACTACCGGCTACTAACTTTCTTACTAGCCAATGCAAGTCTTGCTATTTGTCATTCCAACAATAAAACTACTCGTTAAAAAGTTTTAAAACTTCGTAATGACTTTAATAAATGTGTGTAGTTTAAGAAACATATAACCTGTTACTTCTGATAAGTTTAGTTTTTTTGCATTATGATCTATAATATCTTGGAAAATTACGTTAGGAAATGGTATTTATAAGAAATGATTACCATATTTATATTTGTTCCAGATTTGAACTGATTACTTTTATGTTTTAGTACATTATTTTGCAATCCCCAAAAAATTGTGTAGTCCATAAAGTGCAAATTTTATCTATTTTTAATTTTTTAATAATCACA
>NW_013781955.1:0-674 GCF_000517525.1 Limulus polyphemus
GTCATCAAGTTGATAAAGTTAGGCTATCTTTGTTGTCATCAAGTTAGCTTTCATTCTATCTATTTTTGTACACCTAGTTGATATTTTTAGAGTCAATTTCTTATGCCTTAAAGATGACATCTAACGTTAAGAGGCTTAATTATTATTATTATATATTTTGTAGAAATATATTTATTGACACTTTACAAGCCTAGAAATTTATTTAATTTGACTATCATTAATTTGACAATCTTGTGTATACCTGTCTTTTCAGATATCAATAGAAATATCACATGCTAAAGCTGATTTCTCAAAATTAACACCCAATAAGACTATCAGCTAATGATAACTATTTGTGCAGACTTACGATAATTCCTGGAGTTTCTGAGACTTATCCTTTTCCTCCTGTTTTAGACGTTCATACTCCTCCTGGAGACGTTCCTGTGCCAAGGACAACTTCTGGTTGGTGCTAAAAATTGAGGAATAAAATTTTATCTGTGATGATATATATCAAAAACAAAAATTCCACATTAGATCCTTTAGTTTTATTATCTCTGTCAAAATCTGCTTAATCTTAGGATTACCAACATTACATCAGATTTTAAAGATATTTTCATACACCAAAAAAAAGTAGAACAAAAGTACCAATAATATCTTTATTAATCCAACTAATTACTGGTAAAGTATCTCGTAAC
>NW_013781956.1:0-674 GCF_000517525.1 Limulus polyphemus
AGTTTTATTTAAGAAAGGACTTGTGTCGCTAAAGTTTCATCGGAAATAAATTATACGGGAAATTAACTAACGACCAGAGACGTAACAAATTGGCGTCAGAAAGTGGGATAAAAAAATTGTTGAACAGGATTGTAAGATCTAAATACGATTACATTGCTTTAACTATATTTAGAATACCAGGCCAAATTTGCTGAAAAATTAATCTAGGAAGGTTTGCAGTTCTCGCACGAAACTTTACAACGTCCGCTTTACGTAGAAGCGGCCATGGAGGGGTTCCTGGAGAAAATCTTCCATTTTCTATTGAGAACCGATACAAGCTGACAGTTCTTTTTGTACTGTTCTTTGGGAGTGCATTTAGTGCACCATTCTTGCTTCTAAGACATCAGCTGCTTAAGAAGTAAATTGTGATGCATGATATCACTGATACATCTGTGTATGATATAATGAAGTTTAGTTCAGCAACAATCAAGTTTTGAAGATAGTTCAAAAGAGGAACAGTTACCAGAAACAATTTAGAAAAGAAAGTAATTATATCTGTTATGTGACCAATAACCAAGATGATATTGATAGTTTTTATAAATAAATTAAAATAAATACCTTAATACCAGTTAAAAAAAGAAGATGGAAACGAGAAGCGGCAAATGAAGCTACAGCTTAGCAGATTTGATGGCAGT
>NW_013781957.1:0-674 GCF_000517525.1 Limulus polyphemus
GTTATAGAGCGACTGTTGAAATTAAGTGTATCGTAAAGTTGTATTCGGAAAGAATAAACCAGTTTTATTTAAGAAAGTACTTGTGTCGCTAAAGTTTCGCCGGAACGAATTTACAGAAAATTAATTAGCGAACGGAGACGTAACAATACTATTGTTACGACAGCGTAAATCACGCGACGCTGGGAGCATGCGCGATGGAGTTTCTCGAAGAATCATGAATTATCGAAGAACAACGCGAATGTCCGAGTGTTTGCCAGACGCCTTCTTTTTTAGTATATAAGCCCGGCAAATAAAGCTAGCGAAAGATAGATATGCAGATATAGACAATTGAGTCAAGTGAACAGTAGGTACTGTAAGTAAAGTGTGTGAATAACTGCGATTTATAGCGTGTGTTATACGGGTCATTAAGTTTAAAGTGACTGTGGAAATTCTGTGTATTACAAAAAGTTGTATCAAGGAAGAATAAATTAGTTTTAATTAAAAAAGAACTTGTATCGTTGAAGTTCCTGGGAATGAATTTATACCGGAAATTAACAAAAATGCATATACGTGACAAATTGGTGTCAGAGAGTGGGATAGAGAAAAAAAAGATGAAAATGAGAAGTGGCAAATTAAACTATGACTTAGCAGATTTGATGGCAGCAACACAAGAACAGCAAAAGAAACAAGAAGAG
>NW_013781958.1:0-744 GCF_000517525.1 Limulus polyphemus
CCAGCAAAGTCCCTCAAACTTCTCTGAAAGCTGACCTTTTCTGACCTTGAATCCAGATGACTGTACCAACCTCGGTACCTCTGTGCTGGATTTAACGTAGGATTCAAATTCGAGAGCTCTGGCCAATGCATCCTGCATGGTAGAGGGGTGTGATTGCTTCACTTGTATCTAAAGTTGTGGACTGTCCAAGGCATCTACAAACTGATCCCTCAGCAACAACTTGAGGAGGTCGGGTGGTGCAGTTTGGTAGGCCTTGTGTGCCATGCTTTCCAAGTCCTGTGCCAGCTCTTGCAGGCTCTCCCCTTTAGCACGGACTCTCGTCCTAAACCTAGCCCTGTACAACAACTGCTGTAATCTCTCTTCTTGTTTATTTTGTTGTTCGAGCTGCCACTGTTGCAGGTTTTCTTGCAACTGCTGTTGTCTCTCTTCTTATTTCTTTTCTTGTTTATTTTGTTGTTCGAGTTGTCATTGTTGCAGGTTTTCTTGCAACTGCTGTTGTCTCTCTTCTTGTTTCTTTTTTTCCTCCAACAACTGTTGTATTCTCTCTTCTTGTTTCTTTTCTTTTTCCTTCAACAACGGCTGTGATTTCTTATGTTTATTTTGCTGTTCGAGCTGCCACTGTTGCAGGTTTTCTTGCCACTGCTGTTGTCTCTCTTCTTGTTTCTTTTCTTTTTCCTCCAACAACTGCTGTAATCTCTCTTCTTGTTTCTTTTCTCGTTCTTCTTGTTTCTTTTGCTGCTCTTA
>NW_013781959.1:0-674 GCF_000517525.1 Limulus polyphemus
CCCTAACAAAATGGTCTGTATCTTCAGCACGAAAATGTGATAAAAAAAAACACCAACGTTTAAAGAAGGGGTTAGGGAGAATTCAAAAACACAACAGTAAACCTGGTCTTACTTGGAACCATCTAATTTTATAAGATAGTTCAAGTATTACTAAAGATAAACAAAATGTTTCATTGCTATTAATCAAAAACCAAGTACTTTGGAATTTGCGGACTTATCTCAGTTTTTGAAATAGATAGTTAAATATTGACTTTAGTGAATAACTTTCTGTAAAATATTCTTTATATGTGGATTGTTTCAATTAATTATACTATTGTATCAGTATCACGTGTTCTAAAATATAGTTATTAAAATAAATATATATCTCCGATAGATGACTGACCTTGTTACAAGAATGCTTTTGCTAAAATCAGGAGAAAATATGCGGTTTCTTCAACAGGGGATTGAAGAAACCTTACACAAAATGGTGGCAAATATTCCTCCTAAGAAGTTAGCGTCAGCCCTTCTGAAAGTCGGAATAGGGTAACTGTCAAGACTCAAAATGCAGATCAGTTTACTTATCAATAAAATTTTAAACTGTAAATGTAAAACACAAGCTTTTCTTTTTGGCATAATGGATATGAAAACAAAGTAAAATACAGGACCATAACACTAATCAACAACTTACGGTAAAT
>NW_013781960.1:0-945 GCF_000517525.1 Limulus polyphemus
CATGAATTCCGCTGGTATGTCCTATAAGGCGATAGGTAGACAGCTTGGCTATCATTACACAGTGATCAGCCGTTTGGTCAGAAAACATGTTGCCACCCAGAATATTAAGGACCGTCCTCGATCTGGTCGACCATCTGTAACAACCCAACGTGAAGATAGGAGCCTTGGTAGATTGGTCAGACGAAATCCGTTTGCAACAGGCACCCGTCTTAAAAGGCAGTGGTTACCTGGTCGTAATCTGTCAACCAGAACAGTAAAAAATCGTTTAAAATCTGCGGGACTGAAGTCAAGGAGAGTCATAAAACGCCCGACACTTGACGATCGCCATCGCAGGGAGAGGTTGGCCTGGTGCAGAGCAAGGCAGAACTGGAACCTTCAAACCTGGCGACGAATACACTGGTCAGACGAGAGTAGATTTTTACTCCACGTAACTGATGGTCGAACCCGTGTTTGGAGGCATCGTAACGCAGCTTACACTCCAAGAAACATTGTTCCAACAGTGCCTTTTGGTGGGGGCCCAGTTATGGTATGGGGCTGTGTCTCGCATGATTGCAAGCTGGATTTGGTAACAATCAATGGCAACCTTACTGGCGAAAAGTACACCAGGGACGTGCTTACACCTGTAGTTGTGCCTCATTTTGACAACCACACGTTAGCGTCAAGACCTTTATTCATGGATGACAACGCTAGACCTCATCGCTCTAGGGCAGTAAAGGCTTATTTAGAGAATGAATCCGTCAACACTCTTCCTTGGCCAGCAAGAAGTCCAGATCTCAACCCTATAGAGCATCTGTGGGACCAATTGGGTAGGCGAATACAGGCTTTGGAGCCTCCTCCACAGACATTGCAACAGTTAGAAGCTCACTTGCACCGAGAATGGCGACAGATAACGCTTCAACCAAATCAGACGTCTAACTGGCAGTATGCGGCGCAGGGTTGCAGCAG
>NW_013781961.1:0-674 GCF_000517525.1 Limulus polyphemus
GTTTTAAGTTACTTAACTTCACACCAACTATATTCTCTTTACTTTTATCTATCTAATACTGTACGTCTGCTGTTTCCCGCTCATCTCACGCTATTTATATCTTTATTACATAGTCGTCTGACACTTTCTATATTCTCGACACCAATTAGTTATTAACAAAACCTTCTACAATCGTCTGCTTTTAACTCTTATTATAACAAAACTTAAAAATAATAAAGTGTTAAGTCACAAATATAAATTAATCACTAATGTTTAAACCAAACAGTCTTTTATATCATGAGAGTGAGTAACCTTGGCATACTGGGATTGACGGAATGTTTTTATTTCTGTGTTACGTCTCTGTGTTCGTTTGTTAATTTTCCGTATAATTTATTTCAGATGAAACTTCAGCGATACAAGTCTTTTCTTAAATAAAACTAGTTTATTCTTTCTCAATTCAACTTTGCAATGCACAGCTACTTTAAATTAAACACACGCTATAATTCATAACGAACGATTCACGCGCTTTACTTATTCCACTACCGTGCTTGACTCATTTGTCCGTCTCTATATCAGCCTGTCTGCAATTCAATTCCGATTAATTTGTCTCACGTTATCCCGCGCACTTATACACAGGAATAGAGGGCGCCTAGCACATACTGGATTATTCGTGATGTTTCCCGATCCTTGAAAAT
>NW_013781962.1:0-673 GCF_000517525.1 Limulus polyphemus
CAGATTTAAACTAAAATGCAAGAGGACTACGATAAAGATGATAATAATACTTTATATAAAATAAAATGAAACACATTTTTTAAATTTCTGTGGTACATAAAAGAAGTCAATATTTTTAAATAGAAAGTTTCCAGCTAATATAAACTTGAATAGTCTATGATTCGTTAGAGAATTTCTGTTGTTTCGAAATTCAACATGACGAAAGGGATGTTTGAATATCAGATAAGATACATCAAAGTACTGTAGTTAACCTTGCGAAAAGAAGGCTCTCAGGATTCTTATGTAATTTGGCGGTTTGTTCAACAGCAAAAGAAGATAAGCAAACATAAATAAAGAATTAAACAGAATATTTATTCACGATCACAGGGTAAGCTGTGAATTATTGGCCAGCTTCTATAATTTGTTTTATAAACTAAAACTAGCTGTTGGGGTTGATTACAAAATTAAATTTTTCCGCAATGAAAAAGAACAAACAGGAAGAAGAGTAATGAAATACCACACTTTTACTTCAGACCAGAGGGTTAGTGTAGTATCCTAAACTCCTTAGATTACCTATATATCCCAATTATAATATTGTTACGTCTCCGTTTGTTAATTAACTTTCCGTAACTTCGTTCCGACGAAACTTAAGCGACACAAGTTGTTTCTTAATAAAACTGGTTAATTATTTCCG
>NW_013781963.1:0-674 GCF_000517525.1 Limulus polyphemus
CCGCTGGTTTTTCTCGCCAGGCTTATATACTAAAAAGAGGATACTCAATCAGACTAGGGTTGCCGGGCAAATTCATGATCCCTCGGGAAATTCCAGCGCACATGCTCCCAGCGTCGCGTGACTTCCGCTGTTGTAACAATTGTTTTGGTTGAGCTACGTACTTCCAAGAACAATTATTAGTGGAGCAGAAATCCTAGGTTAGGCTAGGACTTGTTAAAACTTCTTAGGTTAGGCAAACACTTATTAAAGCTTGTTAGATTAGGCTAGGACATTTTAAAGCTTGTTAGGTTAGGCTAGGACTTGTTGAAGCTTGTTTGGTTAGGCTAAGACTTGTTAGATTAGGCTAGGACTTTCTAGAGCTTGTTTGGTTAAGCTATGACTTGTTAAAAGTTGTCAGATTAGGCTAGGATTTGTTAAAGCTTGTTTGGTTAGACTAGGACTTATTAAAGCTTGTTAGGTTAAGTTAGGACTTGTTAGAATTAAGAGACTTTGTTGAATTGTAATTTTGTGTTTGTAATTCTGTACATTTAATTAAGGTATTGTTAATTGTTATTGGTTTAATGTAAGTGGCTATTGTTCGGGACGAACAATACTAAGAAAGGGGCAGTGTTACGACATCGAGGTCACGTGACTAGTATCACGCCACGTCATTCTCGAACTTTCACGTCTTTTCC
>NW_013781964.1:0-393 GCF_000517525.1 Limulus polyphemus
AAGGCCATTCAGAACTGTAGTCAAGTGATTGACGATAGCACAAAAGCAATTAAATTAGGAAAGGCTTTTTGTATTGAAGATGCAAGTCTTGACTTAGGTCAGGTATATTTAGGCACCTGTCCAGTGAAAGTGGTTTTTTCATAGTACTCCGGTTTCCCCCACATCAAAATTTTCGGCTATCGAATCTTAAGATCCTAGGTTCTGATAAAAACCGAATATCTTAGTATTCTGAATTTTTAATACATTTAAAGTTGATCTTGTGTGTTTTGTTATAGCAAATCACCATTGGGCTACATGCTGTGTCAACCAAGGGGAATCGAACCCTTGATTTTAGCGTTGTAAATTCGAAAACTTACTGCTGTCTTACCAGGAGACTAAAGTTAATATTGTTAC
>NW_013781965.1:0-671 GCF_000517525.1 Limulus polyphemus
ATTTATTGTTGAATTTATCGCTAGAAAGTCACAGACACCTACTGTAGAAGAATACCTAAGCCCAAACAACAAAAACAGTATATATTTATACTATTAAGAAGTATAAGTAAAAACCTTTTAATTTTGACAATTGGAGAAAAGAAATATATTTATAAATTCTTACAGGCTGAATGATATTGGAAAAGGTTGAGAAGCATTGGACTATAGGTCTCTTTAACAAATCTAGGAGGCCCGGCATGGCCAAGTGATTAGGGCGCTCGACTCGCAATCTGCGGGTCACGGGTTCGAATCCACGTCACACCAAACATGCTCACCCTTTCAGCCATGAGGACGTTATAATGTGACGGTCAATCCCACTATTCGTTGGTAAATGAGTAGCCCAAGAGCTGGTGATGACTAGCTGCCTTCCCTCTAGTCTTACACTGCTAAATTAGGGACGGCTATCGCAGATAACCCACATGTAGCTTTGCGCGAAATTCAAAAACAAACAAATCTAGGCAAATTATTTTTACAGAAATATATGGAAAAGCATAAGAAACGACTTGCTTAGTAATATATGGAACCTCTCTTTGGATACCTTTTACGATTTCAAGTATTAATATCAACAACACCCATTGCATTCAACAAATGCTGTTTTTCAAGTCAAAATTTTGGCTAATGTTGCATACCAC
>NW_013781966.1:0-1336 GCF_000517525.1 Limulus polyphemus
CCCTAAGAAAACATTTCAAGACAGCGGGCGTCACTTTTGTTTAATTTCACTTTCTGACACAGGCCTATTCTATCTTCAGTTTCGCTTTTATTCTTATTATCCACTTAATTTTTTTCTTGAAAAGAGAACTCTATTTTCATAATCACACGGGTCTGAAAAGTCACTTTATCTCACATTCAATGTTCACTAGATCTGTTTGATTTTTGAATCTTATGCCCTAATACTTTGTTTTTATTTTGACTTAAATTCGAAACTACGGACACGATTTTGAAGATTAATATCGCCGATAATGACGACTCTAGGAGGCTCTTAGATAGAAATTTACGTGAAAAAGAAATTTTTATCTTTGAGAATAACATGTACTCTTAGTTATAAATTATAGTACACGTAAAAAGTTACATCGTGTTTACGAAGTATGTGAACTTTCACAATTAACACCATAAAATGTGTTCCGAACTATAAAGTATTAAAAAGAGAAAACTAAAAGGAATATCTTAATAACAGGCCCGGATAACTCAGTCGGTAGAGCGTTAGGCTTTTAACCTAACGGTCCAGGGTTCGAGTCCCTGTTCGGGCGATTGGAATGTTTTGAAACATTTATTTATTTAGCACAACCATAAAACAACTACGGCGGTGACATTTGCAGCTTTAATTTGATGTTGGCTCGAAATTTTTTAACAAGGGTTTAGAGTAAGAATAAATCACATCGCCTCTTCTCTAGCTTGTTATTACATGCCGCTGCCAGTAAGGCCTTTTGCTTATTAAGCTATAGCTGATTAGGCGAGAAAAAAATCAACATCTATTCTGTCAGAAAATGTTACACGAAAATGATTATAGGGTTTTCAGAGTATAAATACAAATATTAAAAGAAACGAACAACGAATATGGAAAGTCCAAAATCCACAAGTTTTATATGCAGCTACACACATAAGCAGAAGACTTTTTATAAAGTATTTATTCAGAGAAAATGGGCCACTATAAGTTATTAGATTTTCAATTTTCTCAGTCTTGTTCTGGTGTAATATCTCGCACGCATCACTTCTTACGCTCATACCTATTCAACTAAAGCGTAAAGCAACTTAACGTCAGATATTTTTAGAAATAATTAACACGCTTCTCAGAGCAATATATATTAATTAATGCTGTACTATAAGAAAAGTGATATGACATAATATCCATGTAAATATAAACATACCACGATTACGACAGAAGACCTAAATCTTTGAATGAAAATTCAATATCTTACAAATCTACTATATTCTTAACGTAAAGACAATATTGAAAACTCATATATTGTTGAAAGCAACTTGAAGTTTACACGACAGTATCATGTGAC
>NW_013781967.1:0-668 GCF_000517525.1 Limulus polyphemus
AAAAGGTTGGTGACTCTGAGGATGACGTTTTAACGTCGAAACATGTAGAGTCGTCAACTTTTTGAAGGACATAGATAGGCTTAAATAAAATGTTTTTAATTGTGTACCAGTTTAACGTTGAATATTATTTATGATTTTTATTGATGTTATATTTGAATGTTTAGGGACCTTTTCAAATAAACTGAATCTCATGTGATCAACGTATCATTCTTAATATATTAATAATAGAAATAAACGACCTTGAAACACCAAAATTTGTTATTTTTCTTTAATTGGATACTCGGCGTTTCGTTTTATAAATGTAACTGTTTATGTCATAGTGGAACACTCCCGAAGAAGCTGTAAAGCGAAACATTTAGTGTCCAGTTAAAGAAAGATAACAAACTTGATTTATTACTGGTATTAAAATGTGTTTTGTATACCAATACGCGGTACAGAAATTACATAATTCTTAATACGAGACTGAGTATTTAAAACACAAGCTATTAACGCAGGAATTCTCTACCGAATATACTTTCATAGGAGCAAAGTTGGCTCAGTTCTTGTGACTGAAAGGTATCAAGTCAATTGCACGAAACGGAACTCACGCCAAGTTCTTGTATTATGACATGTTGTTGAATTTCCGGCGCTAACTACTTTAAAATCCGGTACAGTGTAATTCATAGGAG
>NW_013781968.1:0-1223 GCF_000517525.1 Limulus polyphemus
AGCCGACATTAGGCAGCTGGTACATACCTCACTACTATAAAGGCTAGGTTTGGTCTGATATTTCATTGGTGGTAGTATCCAGGGTCACTGATGAGGCGTGGAATTCTCCGAAACTAGTTTGGCTCACAGACACATACCCAATGAAAGAATAGACCATTCCAAGCTTTCATTTGTTGTTAAACAAATGTTTAAACAACTCTATTCAATCACTCATGAACTGTTAAAGACGTACCACGTTTCGGAGTTCATACATGAAATATAATAACTACGGAGGAGAAAAAGGGTTATGAGAAACAAAAACACGAAAATTTCGAGTTTGTAATTCACAACGGTAATTTCCCATAAACTTGGCCTATTAACCTAACGTTTTACATATTTCAAAGAAAAAAAATTAAGGCTTGGGTGGGATGGCTACGATTTAATAAATTACTTTAGCTTCAAGTGTCTATAGAGTCCTGTGACATTAATGTGAACTGATATATAATCAAACCTAGCTGTGCATAGTTCTGCCCTACGTTGGGGGCTTATAACACTAAAAATCTGGTTTAGATACGACGCTCGACTTGAGAACTGCGGGCTACAGGTACGAATCCTATCACCGTAGGTGTTCTCCCTTTCAACCTTGGGGTCGTTATAATGTGACAGTCAATCCCACTATTTGATTAGAATGGCCCAGGTGTTGGCGGTGGGTGATTTTGACTAGTTATATTTCTTGCAGTCTATCACTTCAAAATTAGGGACAGGTAGTGCAGATGGCGTTGGAGTAGCATTGCGCGAAATTCAACAAACAAACAATTAGACGATATTCGCGGTGGGCAAAACGCAGATAGCCCATTGTGTAGCTTTGCGCTTAAAAACAAAGCCTACTTCTATGAGCGCTATCTACGTCAGCGACATCTAAAGAGACGTTTGTTAATAATATAATTGACTTGTAGAATAGTCCTTTGTGTTCCGTTCTTTTAGAGCAAAGCCACATTCGGCCATTTGCTGTGTTCACCGCGGGGAATTGAACCCCGGATTTAAGTATTGTAAGTTCGGAGACTCACCGGGAGGCTACCATATTCCAATGATACCAAGCTATTTCTTTGGAAAATTTGATTTTAATTATTTAAAACCAATGAAGTATGTATATAAAATTAATGGAAGCACGCATTTAAGCAGCGTAGCTGAAAGGGGGAAAAAATCGTCCATAATGATTTACAAATGAAAAGCAAAACTGAATG
>NW_013781969.1:0-673 GCF_000517525.1 Limulus polyphemus
AAAAGGGATTAGATGGGCTTGCTGGCTCTCCAAAGTGAGTTAAGAAGCTCCATTCTGGAGACATCTTGGTTGCAACATCCACAGCAAAGCACAGTGAACTCCTCTTGAATTCAAAGGCCATTGGGGATATAACCATTGAGGTTACTCCCCACGCTTCTTTGAATTCGTTACAGGGAGTTATTGTCAAGAGGGACTTAAAGTGTATCCCCGAGTAGGAGATCCTTGCTGGTTTCTCCAGCTAAGGAGTTCATCGAATCTCCAATCGTCAAGATGGTATTATGGTACCGACCTCTGTTCTGATTTTGATGTTTTCATCACCACGTCCACCTGCCACTGTTAAGGTGGGTTATTTGAATTGTGAGGTACAGCCCTATATTCCCAACCCTCTTCGATGTTTCCAGTGCCAGTGGTTTGGTCATTCAAAGACATCTTGTCGTGGTTCTGTGACGTGTGCTCGTTGTTGTGGCAAAGGCCACGATGCCTACGAGTACAAACTGGACCCTCACTGTGTTAATTGTAGTGGTAACCACCCTTCTTACTTTAGGCCTTGCCATAAGTGGGTGGAGGAGAAGGAGGTACAGCATTTGAAGACTGTTCACAACATTTTTTACCCAGAGGCTTGGAAGCTATTATTCCCTACTCCATCTCGGACATATGCCACTGCATTATGCTC
>NW_013781970.1:0-673 GCF_000517525.1 Limulus polyphemus
ATCATTTGTTCTGTTGTTCACTTCGCCCCAACTGAAATGTCCTGGACCGTGATAATGCCAAAGCCCGTTGGCATGCACCACCTTTGGCTTACCTCGCCGACCACATTTTATCTGGAAAGTCACGTCTGAGAGACGACCCACTATGTCATATGGGCCTTCTTCAATGTCAGCCAAGTATACTTTCTGTCTGTCCTTTATGCCCATGAGCTCAATAGTTACCCACACTGGTCCCCACAACCTTGCAGAATGTCCTGTCACACCACAAAGCTCCTGTATGGCTTCTGGTACTCCTTCGTGATCTAACACCTTGATGCTCACAAGGGTTTGCTGAGACGCAGAATCTATGACAAAGTTGCACCTTTGGCCATCCAGCTTTCCTGTTACATAGACACTATGTGTGCTTGGCATTTTACACCTAGCTGTTGGGACTTTCACGATGTGGGTTGGTGAGTGTCCCTCAACACCAACCACTACTGGTCTCCTTGAGGCTGACTTGTTGGTAATATTCTTCTTACACTGGCTCCTCATTTGTCCTTGCTTTCCACAGTTCCAACAACCTTTCTGGGTAGCAGCCTTTCTTGTCATGGCATCTTCCCTGTATTGAAGTTTCCAGCATTGAGCTCTCTTGTGCCCAGGTTTGTTACAGTGCCAGCAAAGTCTCTCAAACCTCTCT
>NW_013781971.1:0-673 GCF_000517525.1 Limulus polyphemus
GCCTTTGCAGTTTCCAATCGTCATTTTATCGAAGTTAACTACACACTTCCTCGTTAGTAAATAGTCCAATCCTAATATGCATTGGTCTTCAATGTCAGCCAAGTGTGCTTTCTGTCTGTTCTTCATGCCCATGACCTCAATATTTACCCACACTGGTCCCCACAACCTTGCATAATGTCCTGTGACACCACAAAGCTTCTGTACAGCTTCTGGTATGCCTTTGTGATCCAGCACCTTGATACTCACAAGAGTTTGCTGAGAAGCAGAATCTATGACAAAGTTGCACCTTTGGTCATCCAGCTTTCCTGTCACATAGACACTATGTGTGCTTGCCATTTTACACTTAGCTGTTGGGACTTTCACGATGGGGGTTGGTGGGCGTCCCTCAGCACCAACCACTTCTGGTTTCCCGAAGCTGACATATTGGTGGTATTCTTCTTACACTGGCTCCTCATATGTCCTTGCTCTCCACAGTTCCAACAGACTTTCTGGGTAGCAGCCTTTCCTGTCATGGCATCTTCCCTGTGTTGAAGGTTCCAGCATTGAGCTCTCTTGTGCCCAGGTTTGTTACAGTGCCAGCAAAGTCCCTCAAACTTCTCTGAAAGCTGACCTTTTCTGGCCTTGAATCCTGATGACTGTACAAACCTTGGTACCTCTGTGCTGGACTTAACAT
>NW_013781972.1:0-673 GCF_000517525.1 Limulus polyphemus
AAGAATATGTATTATGTGTGCTTAAACGCAAATACATACTTACAGTTTTAATAAAAATTACTAAAAATATTTAGTTTAACTACGATGTTAAGTTTACATCATAATACGTGCAATTTGTTTGTGAAACATAGAGCTCCCACGTATATTATACATATATATCTAACATTTCCATGATGTACGTATATAACATTAGAAAACGAGTCATGATTTTAAAATTTGCTTTACTTTCCTTCATAGGGTACGAATGTTACATTTGAGTGGTCGTAGTTTCACAGTAATCTTACTTAAGACTAATTCTTATAATAAATAGTGGCTATATTAATGGCTATTACCTAAGAATCAGCAAAGGAAAATACTGTTTTCACGAACATTTAATAATTGTACGGAAATGATGCAATATTGGTACATTTATATTCACACCAAATGTGAAAATAAACAATTTAACAACTTGACTACCACCTAACGACCAAAACGAATATTGTATTTGACATTTTATTCAAAGTACTGTATTATGTTTCGGGCATCTTTGTGTGTATGCCCCTGTTCATTTTGTGTATGGGTGTGGGCGTACAATCTTGCATTCATTCATTGTTTTCGGCGATCGTGATTTTTACGTTCCCCCTGCGTTAGTTGTTTAACATCGGCGTCTGCTATTCACTCATAACAAAGTTAT
>NW_013781973.1:0-674 GCF_000517525.1 Limulus polyphemus
ACCAACTTGATATAACTTCATCAGAGCACGTCCCTTATGCTTGGGTCCCCTTTTAGCACAACATGTACTGCATGTTCTACACCATTCTTCCACATCTTGTCTCATACCTGTCCAGTAAAATCTGTGTCGTAGGTGACTTAATGTTTTCTTAACTCCGAGATGTCCTCCTGTTACAGTATCATGAGATTGATGCAACACAACTTCCCGTAACTTCCTTGGTATAACCGTTTGCCAGGTCATCACTTTCCCATCTCCGGAGAAGAATACCATCTTCAAGTTTCAACTGGTCCCATTGTGCCCAATAGTTCTTTGTCACAGGGCTTAGACTAGACACTTTCTCCCAAGCAGCGTGCAAAACACTTGCTTTTAGAAAATCAATTATTGGCTTCAAATCTTGGTCTTTCTCCTGTTCTACTTTGATATCTATATTTGGTTCCACTTCACCATCATCAACTCTTTCAGTCGGCTTGACTTCAGCTTGATGGCACCTGGTTAGTTCAACCTCTCTTTTGCAGCAATGTCTTCAGTCATTTTTGCAGGGTCTTCGGCTCAGTCCATCAGCATTACCATGGGATTTTCCTTCTCTATATTCAATATTATAATTATACTGGTCTATTTTTCCGATCCAACGTGCTAGTTGTCCCTCTGGGTTCTTTAATGATCTTAACCAGTGT
>NW_013781974.1:0-671 GCF_000517525.1 Limulus polyphemus
TATTACAATTTCAAATGGTCTGAAACCGAGCTAAATGATAATTTAGAGTCAGTATTTAAGTTGTACTTTGGATTTAGGAGTTAAGTAAAAATAGATATATAGACAGTTTATGATATTTGCCAACAAGATTGATACACACAGTTTTCTTTTTTTAAACACAAATACGTTTTAATATACACCCAACAATACAATTTACAATAACAGTTATTACAAATAGTTATTACAAACAATGATTTATAAACAAAAGTTTCACAAACTTACAAGCAATATAAAGCCTTCTTTCTAGTCTGGAACTTCTTCAATATCTTATCGAGGGTTCACGATGAGAGAGTTCATTACGAGTTGATATAGGTACAATTCACTTAACAGGGAGCTAGCTAACCCTGTAGTTCTCGCTGATCACACATCGATATTCTTCCTACCGGTGACGTTAGGAAATGTTTTCGTAAAAATATTAAGTCGTCAAGAAATTAATGCCGCTTTTTTTTTGATGAAAAAAACCCGAACAACTTATATATATCTGATGAAGGGCTTGATTTAAACGTTCCAGTTTCTGACCACAGATCTCTGCATTGATAGTTTGCTGTGGATTGAGGAGTTCAAAATGAATTACTCCTTTGATGTCCCACCAAATGCAAAGCACCACTTTCTGTGGACAGAGTCCAGGTTAT
>NW_013781975.1:0-673 GCF_000517525.1 Limulus polyphemus
GAAATGCGAGTTTTAGAATTTTAATATTTTTGGCCCGTTTTAGACCTCATCCTGTTGGTGAGGAAAGATTTCTTTCTTGGCCATCTTGCTGGGAAACCAATTGAAAAAAGGCAAGACCAGACGGTGCGCGCGATAACAATAACCTTTGAAGTGGCCCGGCATGGCCAGGTGGTTAGGGTACTCGACTCGCAATCTGCGGGTCGCGGGTTCGAATCCCCGTCACACCGAAACATGCCCACCCGGTGTCCGGACTAGGACGCCAGTCCTACTCCCGGATACTCACCTCCAAAAGAGTTTGGAGGTGTGAAAAACACCATACGAAACTGCTACTACATTTGAAGTTTTCTACCATGCTCTTTTGAGATCTGAGGACGACAGTCGACGATTCTGCAGGTTCATGCTTTAAGAACACGATTTTCATCTGCTATGGAAGCTTTCTTCCTATTCCTTCCCTTCCGCTACTCCACATAGCCAGTCTTTCTATGCCTCTGCACTCAGCGGAACACGGTAGACTGATTAAATTTAAATCTCGTAGCACTCTGCCTTTTCAAAGTCCTTCATTCTTCAAAAAAACAAATGACTGCTTTTTCCGTTAGAATTAACTCATAACCCTTCGGTCATGGCAGCATCATACGCACTTTGTTAACAGATAGGCTTCTGAACTGATTCTCAC
>NW_013781976.1:0-799 GCF_000517525.1 Limulus polyphemus
CTTTTTTAAATTGGAAACTTGAATCACTGAAACCAAAACCCGATTAAGCTCAACCAATTAAACATTAAAATTAAGCTCCGTGGTTTTAGTTTATCGTCAGTTGGTAAATGAGAAAACAAGTATATCCCAAATGTTTGTGTAAGAAAGTGTAAAACCGAAATTTCAATTTTTCATTTGGGTAATTTCAAGAAAATTTTTTTCTTTAATATTAATATTGAGATATATATTGCAATAACAATTTTAATGTTATTTAACCAAAATGATTGTATAAAATTGTTTATTAAGCACAAAGCCACACAATGAGTTACCTGTAGTCTGCACACCGTGTGGTATCGAAATCCGAATTTTAGCGTCAGAAGCCCTTAGACTAACTGTTGAGCAACCGGGGGAGGACCTTCATAAAACAGCTAAGCTTTCAAACTGCAGTTGACCCCAATGTTGGGAATAGCTCTGTTTAATTGTTAGGTTTTTAATTAAGGAGCCAAACTATGTATATTAAAGTTGAAATGATATTGTAAGGTAACATTTTTAGAGCGCCATCTGGTCATCTTATTGTTATTTTTCACCATTTATTCAACAAACAAATATGAATATAGTGTTAAATAGAACATAAATGTTTATGATTATCGTTCTTGTTAGAGGTGTCATAAACTGATACATGTAAGTTATTCAGTATGAAAGATCAAATGTATGAAAAAATAGACCTCGAAACAGAGACACTCACGGTTTCCACCTGATGAATTAAGCACCGAGCAGTGGTCGAAGTCACTGTATGTTTGGTTTCATGAAAGTTATTTAA
>NW_013781977.1:0-671 GCF_000517525.1 Limulus polyphemus
TTGCCAGGTGCACTGCTTTCTGCTCCTCTGTCTATCCATTCATTTCTGCCAGAAGCTCAAATTGTGCTGTATATGCTTACCATGGTGCCTCCCCGTCGAATTCCTGAGGCTTCCTTCATACTAGACCACCCCTATTGCTGACACTCATGTCTGGAATGTGACTTCTGGCAGGACTGAAGTTGTCTGCATTAGGGTTTAGCTGCAGGGTCTGGAAGGGACTTCCTGTTGTCTGGGCTGATTAGGTCCATGGCTAATATATCCTCCCTGTATAAAAGACAGTAAATCGTCCTTTAATGTATTTAATTCACTTTGAAATTTACTAATATTTTCCATTTGTACTTCATACTTCCTTTCTTGTTCCAGTTGCCACTGGTGTTGGGTTTCTTGCCACTGCTGTAGTCTCTCTTCTTGTTTATTTTCTCATTCTTCTTGTTTCTTTTCTTTTTCCTCCAACAACTGCTGTAATCTCTCTTCTTTTCTTGTTTCCTTTCTTTTTCCTCCAACAACTGCTGTAATCTCTCTTCTTGTTTATTTTGTTGTTCGAGCTCCCACTGTTGCAGGTTTTCTTGCCACTGCTGTTGTCTCTCTTCTTGTTTCTTTTGCTGTTCTTGTATTGCTGCTATCAAATCTGCTAAGTTGTAGTACGATTTGCCACTTCTCATTCCCATCTC
>NW_013781978.1:0-672 GCF_000517525.1 Limulus polyphemus
TTTTTTGTGTGTGTCCCACTCTCTGGCATCAATTTGTTACACCTCTGGTCGTTAGTCAACTTCCAGTATAATTTCTTTCCAATGAAACTTTAGCGACACAAGTCCTTTCTTATATAAAACTAGTTTATTCTTTCTCAATACAACTTTGAAATACACTTAATTTCCACAGTCACGCTATAACAAATGCTATAATTCACAACCAACGACTCACGTGCTCGACTCAATTGTCAGTCTCTATCTCTGTCTGCAGTTCAATTACATTCCATTGTTGCCGTCACTTCTTGGCGGTCTTATATACATGAATACCGCATATCTAGTAAACACTCGAGCCTTCACGAACCTACGAGAATATGAAGTGTTACTAGCGTCACGTGACCCCCGCTGTCGTAATAGTATCATTGACAAGGAAACCAGTGACATAGTCCATGGTCTTGCAGAGCTTCACATCTCCATGAGTTAAGGTGGCCATAATATAGGAAAATGTTTGCCTTGGCAGCTATCTGCTTCTTGTAACGACTCTGTGTATAAGTTGTAGTTCATAGCTGCTTTCCCATTATCCTGGAGAAACGTTTCTTTTTTTTGCCACCATTGACAACCTTTAGGTGCCCCGAGAATAGTAAGACACATTACCTGGTGAAAGAATAAAACTGCAGTGTCAACTGCATCTTTACA
>NW_013781979.1:0-673 GCF_000517525.1 Limulus polyphemus
AAGACACTGTCCATCGAAACTTCTGGCCTTTTTTAATCAAATCATGTAGTGGAGCAGCTATAGTTGCAAAGTCCTTCACAAACTTGCGGTACTAAGTACAGAGTCCCAAGATACTTCTTAACTCTCCCACATTGTCTGGTGTTGGCCAGTCACGCACTGCTTTCACCTTATCAGGATCAGTTTGCACACCATTCTCACTTACAATGTGACCTAAGTAAAGCACCTCTTTCTGGAACAAATGAATTTCTTGGGATGGAGTTTGAGGTTTGCTGTTTTCAAATGCTTGAATACTTTCTCCAGCCGGAACATTTCCTTGTCAAAAGTTGTTGCAAATACAATGACATCGTCCAGGTACACTAGGGCTATTCTCCATTGTAGGCCTTCCAATACTCGTTCCATCAGCCTCCCAAATGTTGCTGGAGCATTACTGAGCCCGAATGGCATCACTCGGTATTGCCAGAGACCTTGGCCATAACTAAATGCTGTCTTGGGTCTATCTGCTTCAGCCATTTTTACTTGATGGAAACGTGACTTTATGTCCAGAGTTGAAAACCACCTGGCTCCACTTAGGGCATCAAGAGTATCATCAATTCTTGGCAGTGGGTATGAGTCTTTTTCGGTTATGCTGTTAAGAGCCCTGAAGTCCACACAGCAATGTTGGGTCCCATCCTTC
>NW_013781980.1:0-672 GCF_000517525.1 Limulus polyphemus
CTGTAGACTTCAGACTGATTTGGATTCCGTACCTGAGTTCTAGAGCCGACACCAGTGCTCTATAGTTGTGCCTGTCGTCTGCTGTCAACTGTCCAAGTATTTCCAGTGGTTGTCCTTTGAAGCTCGTTGCCAGATATACTGCTTTCTGCCCTTCTGTCAACCCATTCATTTCTGCCAGGAGCTCAAATTGTGCTCTATATGCTTCCCACGGTGCTTTCCCATCGAATTCCTGTGGCTTCCTTCGTACTGGATCACTCCTATTACTGACATTCATATCTGGGATGTGACTTCTAACGGGACTGAATATGTCTGCATTAGGGTTTAGCTGCGGGCTCTGTAAGGGGCTTGCCATTGTCTGGGGCTGATTAAGTCGATGGTCAACGCATTCTCCTTGTGTAACACACAACAAATCATTCTTTAACGTATCTAATTCGCTTTTGAATTTACTAATGTACTTCTTGCCACTGTTGTTGACTTTCCTGTAGTTGCTACTGACTTTCTTCCTGTTTCCTTTCTTGTTCCAGTTGCCCCTGCTGTAATCTCTCTTCTTGTTTATTTTCTTTCTTCTCCAACTACTGCTGTAGTCTCTCTTGTTTATTTTGCTGTTCGAGCTGCCACTGTTGCAGGTTTTCTTGCCACTGCTGTTGTCTCTCTTCTTGTTTCTTTTCTTCG
>NW_013781981.1:0-2240 GCF_000517525.1 Limulus polyphemus
ACAATTCTAGCTTAACCTCCCAAAAGCAATGAAAGAATCATTAGACACAAAATCATGTACAATTCTAGCTTAACCTCCAAAAGCAATGAAAGAATCATTATACACAAAATCATGTACAATTCTAGCTTAACCTCCCAAAAGGAATGAAAGAATCATTAGACAAAAAAGTTTGTTCCATTCTAGCTTAACCTCCCAAAAGGAATGAAAGAATCAATAGACACAAAATCATGTACATTTCTAGCTTAACCTCCCAAAAGGAATGAAAGAATCATCAGACGAAAAAGCTTGTTCCATTCTAGCTTAACCTCCCAAAAGGAATGAAAGAATCATCAGACGAAAAAGCTTGTTCCATTCTAGCTTAACCTCCCAAAAGGAATGAAAGAATCATTAGACAAAAAAAGTTTGTTCCATTATAGCTTAACCTCCCAAAAGGAATGAAAGAATCATTAGACAAAGTTTGTTCGATTTTAGCTTAACCTCCTCTACTACACTTTCTCTCATGTTATACTAGTTAAATACAACTTGATTTGCTCTTTTGTGTAAAAGGTGTTTGAAATGCTGAGACAACTTTCAATAGATGTGAAATTAAGGGGAGCAAAACGGTGTTTGAAATGCTGAGACAACTTTCAATAGATGTGAAATTAAGGGGAGCAAAACGGTGTTTGAAATGCTGAGACAACTTTCAATAGATGTGAACTTAAGGAGGAAAAGGTGTTTGAAATGCTGAGACAACTTTCAAAAATTGAACGTGAATAATCGCACTCTAAGCTTTTAGTGCTATAAGTACGTAGTACTCAAGCTTTCTGCGTTCTTTATAATACTAACAGGGCTAGTTAAAAACTAGTCACAATGTCAACATTTCTTGTAATAATAATTTGCAAGTAGTTTTTCTGGGTTTGGTTATCCCTTAACTCCTTCAATATCAAGTAGTTTCGTATCGGATATTACGTAAATGCTCACTTCCGGGTTAAAGCATATTTAAGCAATACATGGAGGTGATACATCACGAAATCCACTTATGTTATATAAATATTTATTTTTGTTTTTACGATTGTCAGTAGATAGAATATGATTATTTTCCAATACATTTTCGAGAGACTATTAAATGAAAATTAATCACATATATTTGTAACGGTGTTTATTTTACCGATCCTCCTTAATTTCACATCTATTGAAAGTTGTCTCCGCATTTCAAACACCTTTTTTACTCCCCTTAATTTCACATCTATTGAAAGTTGTCTCAGCATTTCAAACACCTCCCCCCCTCCCCTAATTTCACATCTAACAGTCATCAAAATCACAATAATTAAGTTTTTCTAAAGTCCAATGGGACTGGTTATACCTGCAGTTGTTGATAACTGTGAATCTACTCGTACTTAATGAACTGTTCATCTTCAGTTGATGTTCTGTTTAGTGAACTTCAGTCAATGATTTCTTTACATGTGTAAATGTATCAATACCACAGTATACATTACTGTAGCTAAGAGGCCAAAGACAAACTCAGTGTTATAAAATAACGTCAATCTTCTTCATTATTTCAATATTAAACAAATAAGACATCTGATTAGTTACGTAATCTGAAGTAAATACGATTGGTCATTCAGTTTGTTTTTTCGGTTACGTAATCTCAAGTAAATATGATTGGTCATTCAGTCTGTTTTTTCGGTTACGTAATCTCAAGTAAATATGATTGGTCATTCAGTCTGTTTTACTTTAAGTGAATCGCTGAGTTAAAATGGCTTCAGATGTTTCATGAACCATGGCTAGACCTCGGGGAAGACACCTGAATGTTTGAAAGTCACGTGTGGAGTCATCGGACGAACGGAAGCCGGCTAATCAACTGAAGGAATTATCCTCCATGCTCATCCTATTTTATCCAGATGCTGAAGGTGCCCTGGAAGCAGCAATTATAGCAGTGTTCTCGAGTGTACCATAGAATCTTGTAAACACTGATTTTGAGCAGGCAACATCGGTGCTATTTATTGCTGTATACTGATGTATGTATCATTTGTATTTCCTGGTGTTTGTTTTGACCGTGATCAATATTGAGGCATGCAACATCAGTGCCCCTGCTGTTTGTTGTTTCACATAAACTTTAAAGGTGAAATACTACATATATAAAAAGTTTATTTGCGAGCGTAGGCAGAATGAATCATCAGTAACATTTCAGATCAGATGACTGACCATCAGTGTCTGATTTAATGAGTAACATTTCAGATCAGATGACTGACCATCAGTGT
>NW_013781982.1:0-673 GCF_000517525.1 Limulus polyphemus
CGATGGCAAGGCTGGAAACGTCTGGTGGTAGTCTTCTTGGAAGACTGGTTCTTCTACGTCGGAATAAAAATGTTGAAAACACGGGAACTGTTACTGAATTTTGAGGGCGTCGTCTTGGTTTTTCTGTTCTAAAGTGGAAAAAGAAATCGAAAATGAGTGAGAATATGTTCAGCTGTGGATTTGGAAGCTGTTACAATCCTGGTCAGTAGTTTGACGTTTTTTGCTTGACGCATTTTGTATATCAGGTAGTAAAGGATTTGACTCAAGATGAAACAATAACCTGGATGTGATTATATTTTCCAATAATCATCTTATACAGTTGACTGGACTTATTGGCCTGTAATTTGTTGGATTACTAGGATACACGCCTTTGAGAGGGGGATTATACTAATGATAACTGATTTCCAAGAGGACGAAAGGTAACCTGCACGTAAGCATGGATTAAACAAGGCACAAAGGCGTTTGAGAAACTGCTATGATGCTTCTTCAAGATCAAATTTCTTATGCCGTCTTCACTTGGGGAAAAAGTTTTAATTTCTGCGAGAGATATAGGTCTGCTTATACTCATATCAGAGCGTGTCTCGTTAAGGTTTAAACTTACAGGGTAATTGGGTTTTAAAATGTGAATGTTTTAATCATTACGAGTATTGAGTTTGTGATAATGCCCTTGAGC
>NW_013781983.1:0-675 GCF_000517525.1 Limulus polyphemus
AGCTCACCTGCTTGATCTTACTTGTAGCTCACCTGCTTGATCTTACTTGTAGCTCACCTGGTTGATATTACTTGTAGCTCACCTGCTTGATATTACTTGTAATTCACCTGCTTGATCTTACTTGTAACTCACCTGGTTGATATTACTTGTATATCACCTGCTTGATCTTACTTGTAGCTCACCTGCTTGATCTTACTTGTAGCTCACCTGCTTGATCTTACTTGTAACTCACCTGGTTGATATTACTTGTAGCTCACCTGCTTGATCTTACTTGTAACTCACCTGGTTGTTTTCTCAACTGTTTTTTTTACTCCTCACAGATTTTGTAAATAATAAATTTTAAAGATCTTCAGATCACTACAGTGGTTTTTTTGTTGTTTTGCTTTCTGAATAATATATAAATTTCAGAGTAAACTTTAGTCGGGTTCGGTCCTAACAGAAAACAACAACATAAATTTATGATAAACTTTCATTAGATTAGATATTAAAACACAGAAAAGAAACAATACATAGATTTTGAGGAAACTTTAAACGGGTTCGATATGAGAACACATACATAGATTTCAGAGTAAAAACTTTGGTCAGATTCGATATTAGAACATATACATAGATTTCAGAGTAAACTTTGGTCAGATTCGTTATTAGAACATATACATAGATTTTAGAGTAAACTTC
>NW_013781984.1:0-673 GCF_000517525.1 Limulus polyphemus
AGCCGAGCAGGAGAAAGATCAAGATTTGAAGCCAATGATTGATTTTCTAAAAGCGAGTGTTGTGTGCCCTGCTTGGGAGAAGGTGTCTAGTCTAAGCCCCGTGACAAAGCACTATTGGGCACAATGGGACCAGTTGAAACTTGAAGATGGTATTCTTCTCCGGAGATGGGAAACTACAGATGGGAAAGTGACGACTTGGCAAACAGTTATACCGAGAAAGTTACGGGAAGTTGTGCTGCGTCGATCCCATGATAATTTAACAGGAGGACATCTCGGAATTAAGAAGACATTGAGTCACATACGACAACGATTTTACTGGATAGGTATAAGGCAAGATGCGGAAGAATGGTGCAGGACATGCAGTACATGTAGTGCTAAAAGGGGACCCAAGCATAAGGGATGCCCAAATCATGAAGAGTTGGCTGCGAAAATGTCAGAGTTTGTGAAAGTGTTATTGGAAAGGATGGATGATATTCACCATCAATTGCGTACAAACTTGAAAACGTCTGCTGATTCGATGAACTTAACTTATGATAAGAGATCTACTGAAGTCAGCTTTGTGCCTGGAGACAAGGTGTGGTTGTATAATCCAGGAAGACCAAAGGGAAGTCTCCTAAGTTGTCTTCTCCATGGGAAGGCCATATGACATAGTGGATCGTCTCTCAGACGTGAC
>NW_013781985.1:0-673 GCF_000517525.1 Limulus polyphemus
AGGGCTAGGAACTTTCTCTGTCTCTGACACGCACGGTTCAAAGAGGGCTAAGAACTTTCCCTGTCTCTGACACGCACGGTTCAGAGAAGGCTATCAACTTTCCCTGTCTCTGACACACACGGTTCAGAGAGGGCTAGGAAACTTCGCTGTCTCTGAAAAAGACACACTATTGCAGAAAGAAATGAAAAAAAAAGTTTATAGTCAGATTTATGAGTTATAATTGCAATAAAGAGTAAATTATATAATTAGACAAGTATAAATGCAATCATAATCTAATTACTTTCATTTAAGCATTAGATTTCTGAAGCGAGTAGAATGTGATCTAATATCAGTCTTGCGTATTACACAAATAAGTCTATGGAAACTTCTAGAGAAGGAACAAACTAACTATTGTCCAATTGTCCAGTTTCATATTATTTTGCCCATTAAGACTGTTACAGCTTTTAGAAGCAATTTTCTTACGACTATATGGTCATACAGATCAATAAACTTCCTCCTTTTACAGAGGAAACAGGAGTAGCTGTTTTTTTGGTTGCATTGAGATGTGTTGCAAAGAATGTATAATACCTATTATTTATTTAGCTTTTTGAAATGTTTTCTTCTGTCCATTTCGGTAACTGTCACAGCGTTCACGTTTTGGGTGAGTTGCTTTTCTTGCAGTGTGTCATAACAT
>NW_013781986.1:0-672 GCF_000517525.1 Limulus polyphemus
CACCATTAGGTACAAGCGAAACCATGGTTGTGAATAAATGATGTATTTGTGAAATGTACAATTTACGTTTTTCCTCAATTCTGTAATTATGGAGTTTTACCAAGTACCGACGGTTTCGAGTATCAATTATATTAACTGATCACTTTTAAATTCTCTTATTTACCGGAAAAAAATAGAAGATAGCCAATATAGTATATGTATCATTACTGTTTAAATTAGAGCAAGTCCATTGGCTTGGTTTTGTTGTTAAGCACAAAGCCAGTCACAGGTATCGAAACCCAAATTTTAGCATTATAAGCCTGCAGACATAAGACATACCTCTGAACCATTGGGCAAGAGAAGAAAACAAGTCAAAACTGCTCCTTTAAGAAGACATCCCTAATCACACTAACATTTCTATATTAAAAATAAAAACTTGCGTAAGTTAGTTACATTGGTTTCTTCTTCTTGCTGTTCATGGAACTTGACAATATAAATAGAATCTAAACCATAACAATGTCTGTCGTTTCTCAGCCTGTCTGAAGAGTCCTGGTATTATAAGAAACGCTTCATCGGCAGTGGATATATATTTTTCTTAACTCTTAAACAATTAGGATTAGCGTGTGTAATGATGCCCAACCTATTGTTATTGAAGCATGCCAGATAAAGTGGCACGAGATATGGGTGATTTTA
>NW_013781987.1:0-673 GCF_000517525.1 Limulus polyphemus
GGCCTTGAATCCTGATGACTGTACCAACCTTGGTACCTCTGTGCTGAACTTAATGTAGGATTCGAATTCAAGAGCTCTGGCCATTGCATCCTGCATAGTAGAGTGGTGTGCTTGCTTTTCTTGTATCTTCAGTCGTGGACTGTCCAAGGCATCTACAAACTGATCCCTCAGCAACAACTTGAGGAGATCGGGTGGTGTAGTTGGGTAAGCCTTGTGTGCCATACTTTCCAAATCCTGTGTCAGCTATTGCAGGCTCTCCCCTTTAGCACGGACTCTCGTCCTAAACCTAGCCCTGTAGACTCCAGACTGGTTTTGGGTTCCATACCTGAGCTCTAAAGCAGCTACCAGTGCTCTATAGTTGTGCCAGTCATCTGCTGACAACTGTCCAAGTATTTCCAGTGGTTGTCCTATCAGGCTCGTTGCCAAGTACACTGCTTTCTGCTCCTCTGTCCATCCATTCATTTCTGCCAGAAGCTCAAATTGTGGTCTATATGCTTCCCACGGTGCCTTCCCATCGAATTCCTGTGGCTTCCTTTGTACTAGATCACCCTATTGCTGACACTCATGTCTGGAATGTGACTTCTGACAGGACTGAAGATGTCTGCATCAGGATTTAGCTGCAGGAACTGAAAGGGGCTTGCCATTGTCTGGGGCTGATTAAGTCGATGGTCAA
>NW_013781988.1:0-711 GCF_000517525.1 Limulus polyphemus
GGCTTAAATGGGTAATGAAGAAAAACTTTAATATAAGTTTTCTTCATTACCCATTTAAGCCGTCTCCAGCCATTATAATTGTTATACATCCAAGAGAGTCTTCTGGTTCCATTTTTTTTCTTCTCTTTCTTGCTTTCGTTGTTGTTCTTGGCCTTTTTTTTATATCGTCAAGGGATAAATAAGTAAAGGGATGATAATATGGTGATTGTTATGAGGATGTACTAATGACGGGGGCAGACTAAAGCACTGACAACAGAAAATATAACTTTAGAAAAAAAAAACTTACTTGATTTTTCTCGATCAAGGATCCAAAAAAACAAAAAAGTTTCGTGTAAAGGGGGGAGATTTTTTTTTTTTTTTTATGGATGATATTTCTATGAAGATAAAATGTAGGTGGTCGAATGGTTTTGTAATTATTCCTCCAACCTTACAAGGCGTGCCCAGCGGTCCCTTAATGGTGCGTGACGAGGTCTGGTTTACTTCGGAAGTGACCCCTTTTTTGTTTAGAACTACCAATTACTGTGCCCACTTGTCCATCTAGAGAACACGCTTTTACGAGAAAGGTGTTGGTTGCACTGCCCCTTAGTTTAATGAAGTTGTTCAATATATCTCAGAAAACTCCACAGTTGACTGCTAAAAGTTATGGTGTAGTCACTCCCTTGAGGAAGTGTATTCACAAACTACATTACTGTAACAATTGGAAGTGTATTC
>NW_013781989.1:0-667 GCF_000517525.1 Limulus polyphemus
AAACTTTACTTGTTTATTACCTGTTAAGCACAAAGCTACGTGTCCCCCGGTGGGACAGCGGTAAGTTTACAGTCTCACAACGCTAAAATCCGGCGTTTCTTTCCCCGCGGTAGATACAAACGGACAACCCAATGTGATTTTGCACTAAAAACAACTGTTTGTTGTTAAGCACAAAGCTATGAAATAGACTATCTGTGTTGTGACCACCACGGGTATCGAAACCCGGTTTTTAGCGTTATATACCTTCAGACTTACCATTGAGCCAATATAAAACAATGTTGATATCTTAATAATGTAAACAATGTTAATATCTTAATAATGTAAACAATGTTAATATCTTAATAATGTAAACAATGTTGACATCTTACATAATAATGTAAATAATGTTGACATCTTGCATAATAATGTAAATAATGTTGATATCTTGCATAATAATGTAGACAATGTTGATATCTTGCATTATAATGTAGACAATGTTGATATCTTGCATAATAATGTAGACAATGTTGATATCTTGCATAATAATGTAGACAATGTTGATATCTTGCATAATAATGTAGACAATGTTGATATCTTGCATAATAATGTAGACAATGTTGATATCTTGCATAATAATGTAGACAATGTTGATATCTTGCATAATAATGTAGACAATGTTGATATCTTG